>NW_010522468.1:76535-84624 GCF_000687285.1 Phaethon lepturus
AGGAATAATTGTTCCTAAGGATTTTGGTTCCTCTTTATAGTAACCTCTGAAAGATGCAGCCAGATGTCTTAGACCTTGAGGACTGCCCTCCAGTTGCTCTAGCTACTCGCTGTGCAAAGCTGGAATCACGGATTGTAAGTGACAAACTCTGCTTTATGCAGATGTGTTTAGGATGTTGGTTTTATCTCAAGTGCTGGTTACTGGGGCAAGCACTGGATTTGGTTTAGTTCAAGCCTCTTTCTGTTCAGGTTGGCTTTGTAGATGAATATAGACCACAGTTAATGTAATTACTGACCTGGCACTGTTGTCTTCATCTCCTGTCATCCTGCAGTGATGCGAAATGCTTATGGTGCCAGTGTTAGAACTGAGCTCCCACTTCTTAGCAGTCTCCTGTCTCTTACTCTGCCACTGTGTTCCCCTGGTTTGGAATATGTAACACTGAGATCAGGCGATGAGTTTTTTTAATAGGTGTCAGATCAGCGATGGTGTACAGAAAGCTGGAGAAGGTCGTCCCCAGCTGGAGCTAAGTGTCAGAGCAAGCGAGCAGAGTAAATATATGAAATTTGGTAAATAAGGATGGAGCCCGAAGTTATTAGCTTAATATTGTTAGTGTAGCTGAAAACTAGTGAGAATGTTTGGGTTGTTTTGCCAGTCTCTTAGTCCAGTTCCCTAGCCAGATAGCAGGGGTTTAATTTGGACTATGTTCCGTTCGGTCCCATGGACTGCTCACTATCAGTCAGAGCACTTTAGGTGCACATCTGGAGCACATCTTCAGTTGAGTCCAGTTCGTGTATTCACAGATTGTTCCACAGCATAAAGTTAAATATGATGAATGTGGAAGAAAACGTCGCTCCTGCTCTGAGCAAAAACGCTAGCCTAAACGTAGCCTCGTTACCCATGGATATTTATGTACCTGTCTCCAAATCCATTTTATACTGTGTCATTAGAGTTTCATGTTGCGACCATCTCATTAGACATGCTAGTGTTACAGCCCTGAAGGACATATTAAACTGAATTCCACTGCTTAATAAGGAGCTAAGTATTTTAGTCATCTGTTTTTAAAACCCCATAGTAGACATTAAAAACAAAGGCAAAAATTACCAGTAGTTAATTTGCCTGGGGTGTGGGAGATTAACAGATTAGATTTGAAATCCTTTGCTTAGTTTCTTCTTCTCAGTTGTTTTCTTCTTGAAGGTTGTATTTGTGGGTCCTTATGGGACCAGTGGTCAATACTGATAGCCTAGTAGTTGTATGCAAAAGTCCACGGCTTAAAAGCAAACGAACCAACCTCCTAGCATGGATCGGTAGTGTCACAGGGCTCATTCCCATAAGATTACATTCGTCTGCACCAGCAGTTGACAGCAGCTGAAATGCTTCAAAAATGAGAGCATACCTGTGTTGGCAGAGTCCTAAGGTAAGGGTGGGGCTGCTCTAAGTATAGTACGTCCCTAGATGCTACGTTAGATGAATCCCCTCTTTTCTTTTGCTGACATGGCAGCATTCGCAAGCGCCCGTTACACTTTATTCTGGCAAAACCGATGTCTGGATCTGATCGTATTTGTACAGTCTGAAGTGCCTTTAGAGTATGCACTGTCTTACTCTGCTGAAGTGGAGGTTAGGGAGAGTGGTAAGACAGCGTGATGGACCTGCAAGACTTAATACAAAGTGGATGCATTTTGTTGCAAACGCTTTCAAACTTCCCCTGAAACAGAAACCATGTATTAAAGACTCCAAATTCTCTGAAACTCTGGAATTTTGATCACTTCTAGAAGGCCTATTTCTTTGCTTCCATTACCTTCTGGTCTGCCTGATACAAGGGCTTCAAAAGAGCAACTCTGCTTATCCTGGCAGGTTGGCTACAACCTTCTCCGAGTCAGAGTTTCTGTGTCAGACATACAGAGTGGGGGTCTGAGAAGATCTGATGGTGGAGAAGGAGAAGTTCCCTCCTTCTGCATGTAAATGATCCTTGACCATAGTGCAGGATGCAGAAGTGGCAAGGCATGTGGTGAACGCTCCAGGTAGGTCTGCAGGGTTTCCTTACAGGTGAACTGCTTCATGCAGGGACTTTGAGGATTTAGCTTACGAGATGCTGGTTTTACAGAGCTGGGGAACGTTCTTCCTGGGGAACGTACCGTCTGAAAGGGACAGGGACGTGCGTAAGAAAGGGGGTAACTGTTGTCCAAACGTGAGTCTGTGCTGCTTTATGTGTGCTCCTTTGTCCAGATGTAAAGCCTTAGTTCTTAGCCACTGGGTATTGACTTTGTTCCAGTGAAATAAATACCTTTTAGGATGTTTGACCCTGTTTCGCATTGGTAGGTCTGTTCATCTTGGGCATGTATAGCCCCACATTATTGTTGTTCATTAGTATATAAATGGAACCATTCATGTATAGCCATTGTGTATTAAGGAAACGAGGCCTCTGTGAAGCCAAATTAGACAGACTGTGTGATTAGATCTGCTCGCTAAGGCATACAACGCTTTTATTAAACCCGGGGTGCAACATGCAGGTCTGTGGGACAGATCCTCAGCTGAAGCACACTGACAGTGCTCCCTTTAAGTCAGAGAAGGTGCTTTGATTTACACCAGCCTCTCTCTTTGGAGGAGGCAAAATATGTTAATTAAAAATCTGTCATGAGCAGCTTGTGATATTTGCTTTTAGCCACAGGGCATGTGCAGTTCAACTGCTATTTCTGCATATATTGCCATCAAAAACGTCTCATTGTGCTACACTGTTATTATAAGCTTTTGTAAATCAGTCTGGTTTATTTTTAGCAGGACTTCATTTAAAAGTCACATTCGCGCCCTAGTCAGTGCAGTGGCATGATTTTTGAGCATTTTGGAAAATACGAAGATTATTACTAGCAGGTCCTGTTAAGAAGGGTAATTTTATATATATGTATATAAAGCAAGCCAAGCCATTTCTAGAGAGAGAAGAATGTGTTGGTGTAGCTATAAAAAACATCTCTAAGAAAAAATATTTCAAATGGAGAAATACAATGTGTTTCTGAAGTAGTGAAATCAACTTAATTAAGCAAGCTCAAAAAAACCCCCAAACAACCCAACCAAAAATACCCACCAGCACAAAAAATCCACACAGCACCATGGTTAGATGACCTTAAAAATATATTGTGATTGTGTTATCTGCTGAAATGAATAAATATTTAAAGGTCAAATTATGCCTTATATAAACCAAATGAGATCTAACTTGAAATATGTTCCCGTTGGTTTGACTGTAGCTACTTCTGGAGTACAAAACTGTGGAAACTGATCAGAACCAGGCTTTAAATTAGGATAGATTAATTCAAATTGCACTATTGGCAGTATTCAAACATGACAAAAATTTATAATAGAAATAGAAATTATTTTGATTTCATTTTAAGTTATTTTAAATACAAAGAGAAGCGAGAAAATCCACGAAGGACAGCAGACTGACACATATACCGTTCCAAAAACGGTTGCTGCCAATCAGAAAGGATATGAGACACAGATTTGATTAATGTAATCCAATAATTTCCCAGAGCAGCCTTAAGTTTGTATAAAATTGTAAGAAAAAAGAAATAGAAAAGATGTGTTAGTGTGAAAGTTTTTTTTCTGAGTCGCACTGTAGTACTGTACTAAGCTGGGGGTGTTTTATGCTAACTTGGGTTGGGATATTCTTGAGTGGAGCTCAGTTTTACAGAGTAAAACAAACCATCACTCCAGTTCTAGACCTGATATAATACATCTATGGAATGCTTAAGGCATCCAAATTCCAGCTCTAAATAGTTGGAATATAGCTGGAAATATTTTAACTATGTTTTCTTCAAATTATAGCATTTACTCCTATGACCAGGTTGGATTATCCATCTGTAATAAAAGCAGAAATTGCCACTTTATTTCCATGTTTTACTAGAAGAAGTCATGGGACAGTCCTTCAGGACAAAACAGGTATAACTCAAAACTGACCTCCATGTGTCACTGCCATAGAGAGGGGTTCATGGCAAATGTCGTGCCTCACGGACTTTTGTCATGGACACTGAGGAAAAGTCAGAAGCAGTGATGTCTTTTTTTCATCCTGAAATGTCAAAATAGAAATGTAGCTTGAAATCGAGAAACGCCAAACTAATTTCCTTCACTAAGTTTCTTTGTTCCTTTTTTTATGACCCAAAGATCCAAGTTCTTACTGCTTAAAGGTCAAACAAAGCTACAGTTGATGCCATTCCTCCATGAGTTCTCCCTGCTCTCTTGCAGGCAGGACACATTTTTCACACTGGGAGAGTAGTTTGTTTACAAATGCATAGAATGGGATGTCACCACATCTATAAGATCCTATTGGCTCAGCCATTTGGAATACATATTTGGGTTTTTGTTGCTTTTTTCTGAAAACCGTAATTTAAAAAAATTTTTTTTGTTAATACATTAACGAGCAGGAACCTGAGATTTGCCACTTGCTATACTACTGATGTTTAGGTGAGGCTTGGATAAATCCAGCAGCTGTTCTGCTGCCCTTTGCTGTGTAATCTGTTACGATGGATAGGCCATCTATTTTTCATCCAAGGAGAATTATTAAGGTTTAATGTTTGACTGGGAAGACTCTGGAGAGAGGGAGGGAGGATGCTATGCTTAGGGTACCTCACTGATAGGCATGAGGAGGAGATGTCTTCAAGTTGTCCTCATTGGCCCATTGCGTTTTGTCAGAGAGAACAAATTAAAGGCATCACCTCCTCTGGCATGTTCCTTTGTGCCAGGGAGGCTGGCTTGATCAAAAACTCACAGCTTTGCCACACAATTCAGAAAGTAGGTAGAAGTATTACCACTAAGGTTACTTACACAACAATAATTGGGGAAACTCTCAGATCATTTTTACATCCAAATCTATATAGATACAATTTGATTTTAATGTTTTTATCTTAAATCTGAAGTGTTAAGGTGCTAGCAAAGTTCATCCCCAGCTATTTGCATACAACTGTACATGAAGAGGAATCCATAGGGCAGCCAGTGATTTTTTTTTTTTTTCCCTGCAATTACTAATGCTTGCAGTTGAGAAACATTCAGTCTGTGTTGCTGTTCAACACAGATTACTGTTGATAATGCATTTTTAAAATTCATTAATTGCTCTTAAAGGTATCTGATGTCATAGCTGTCTAGCTGTAATCTATATTCATCAAGCACATCATGACTAGGTTAATCATAGTTGACCTGTGGTATTGATTTGTCATGCAGGAGTGAATGTTGAGTCTTTCAAGGCATCATGGCTGCTATAATGACAATATCACAATAAACTTTTGTTATTTCCCACAGATGACGTGCATGGCAGATGGGAGTTAATTTTGGTCATTTCTCTATGTTTATCTTACAACGTTTCCTTATGTGTCTTTTCTGTATATTTAGACTTCAGATCAAACCATGACTGCTTTGCGAACTCCCTTGATCATGCTACTTGTCTGATTAAGTAGTCATAGCAGGACTGGTGTAATACCTACAAAATACATCTGAAAGGTCTGCTCCCTTTGTCCTAAACGAGGTGTGCTTGAGGTTGTACTCAAGTTAGGAGCAGCCATCTGTCTTAAAGCAATATTAGCATCAAGAAAACTCTCCTCTGAAGTTTGACTGCTGAAATCCTCTCATGAAATCCTGAATACCCTGTGTTTGTTAGGAAGGGCTAGTGGGAGCTGAGGAAAGGCAAGTCTAAAAAAGAAAGTGTTGTGAAGTTTGTTATAGAAGTGAACATTAAATGTGTTTTCGTATGCACAATTCATACATATTTCATGATAACTGCTTACATGGAAATTTGTGATTTAAATATCAGAAGGTAAAATAATCTAAATGTAATGCTAAATAAATATTACACAATGCTTTTTTTTTTTGCTTTTTTTTTTACCAGATAATGACTCTAGACTGTCAAGGAGTCAATTTTAAGATGTTGAATGTGTTTTCTGAGCTCACATAGACTTAGAATAGCTATTCTGTGTAGATATAAGGCTAACGTGGCTTCAATTATTATTTTTCCCTAATGAAAAGCAATAGGACTGTTGATATTCTTCTGTTAGATATCCGTGTATGATGTAGTTTTACTACAGCATAGATTAAAAGTCTCTTAATGTTAAAAAATATCAAGTTTACTAGTAAATATTAAGCCGTATCTTCATGTACATAGAGTCATTCATATCAGCCTATAACAAATAATTATTTTAAGCTAAATGAATTTATAAAGTTCACTGATTTACTACTAAGACCAGTGTGATTGAATACATATTAACTTTCATGCCAAGAAGTGCACCAGTGCAGTTGCTAAAAGGTTCATTTTCCTCAGGAAGGCAAATAAAGAAACTACAAATGCATAATAAAGATTAACAAGAACAATTCTCCTACTTCAGTAGCTATTAATTGGATTATCATGGTTGAGACTGCAGAACACAGAAAGAAACGAAATTTTTACCTGCTACATAAAGAGAGACCTTGGTGAGAATCAGAGAGGTATAGTATACCCAAAAATGATCTATTATTATCATATTCAACTGGCTGAGACGTATATTAAGCTTTCATTCATAAAGTAAAACAAGATGGCAACAAAAATAGCTTAAGCTAATGCTGTTATAGTGTTCTTGCTTGTTTTGTTATGATCATTATGCAAAATCACATTCTAAGAATATGGGACTAAAGGGAACATTTGGATTCCTGAGTCCAGACCCCTTACAGTAGCAGATGCAACTGCTTGAGTAAATGCATGTGGTAATTTCCTATGCAAATTGTACTGTAAACTCAGTAGAGGCTTTTAAAGAGCTGTTAAAATGCATTAGATTTAAAAAAAAGAATCAAGAAAATAATATATTTATTTTAATTAAGGAATTTATCCATCAGCTTAGTGATTTGAGTAACAGCTAAAGGCAAGTTAGTTTATATTCATCTTTGTTTAAATTTAAACATGTAACATAGTTATACTGTTCACGTTATTAAAGATCTTACATACCTGTGTCTTAATAGTGTTGAGAAGCTGCTTAAAATAATAATAATATGGAACAATAGTGATTCTTCCTTTTGTCAGATTGATAAAATATTTCCCTTTCTAAATTTTGCTGCAGAATGAGAGACATTCTTGATCATAAGCTGGCTTCAAAGATTCAAAACACGGTTCCTGTCTGATATAGTCCATCCATGGTGCCTATCCTGTAAATGTACATCAACCTGAACCTTTCTAACATTTCAGAGCTGAGGCTCTAAGCAGCTTAGCAAATCCTTCTTGTCTGCTTTGTGCTAAAATTATCGAATTGTTTTCTTGGATTTGCTGATGAATGTAAATCCAATAAGAGTGTGTCACAGGAACTGTTAAGGTGATTTCTAAACCCCCTGATTAGTACATTCTTGTGTTTTCACAACTAAAGTAGCATGGCAAGGTGCATCTTTTGCAGACAAATAAACTGATCTTCTTGATGTTGCTGTCACTACAGTATGTTTGTTTGGATGGGCTCTTTACTCACACACTTATCCAGGAAACAAGAGCATCAGTTCTGCAGCTTAACACCTGTGTGAAGGATGATGTGGTAATCATTGGCTGGCAGATGAAATTTGCCACAGAAGTTCCTTTCCTGGTAGCATTTTCCCCATTTGGCAAAGCTCCTTGAGGATTTGAAGACATTCAAGAAGTTGGTTGAGGACCGTGAATGACTGGCTAATGCTATGAATGAATTAGAGGGGACAAAAGGCTTGGATGAAAAAGTCAACTTCATCTAGCCCACATCACTACCAATCAACAGAAAACACCAAAATTCTCAGAATCTGTGTTTGTTACTAAAAAGGTAACTGGGAGACCAGGTAAAAAAAAAAAAAGAAAGAAAAAAAAAAGAAAAAAAAGAATGTGTGTATGAGGAAGAGATACGATCCATTTCTCATCAGAATTTGGGGTAACATGAAAGAAAAACTAAAACAAATGAGAAAATACACACATTTTGGTTGGTTGGTGGGGAAAATTTGGACCTAGCATCTTAGGCTAGTAGGGCACTTCATTACTTCTCAGATAATTTTTCTTTCTTTGTAATGCTGAAGTTCCTCCCGTGCCAAACTCTCAAAATGATGACAAATCATTATGGACTGATTTATTACCTTCAGCAGG
>NW_010522468.1:84655-89699 GCF_000687285.1 Phaethon lepturus
AGGAAAATGATAGCTCTGAGACTGCAATCCAGGGCTCACTGAGCTCAGTGGAAGGATTTCCATTTATTTCAGAGCTCCTTTACAGCAGGCACTGTATTAATGGAAACGGTACTTAATGTAGATGGATTGCTATTGTAACACAAGTTGGGCACACGTACTTCATGTGTACTCCGTGGGAATGCAATTAACTTTTTTTTTTTTAATAGAACAGTGTTTTCATTTTGGCTAAACCGAAGATGTTAAATAATCGAAGTGCAATATTATATTTTCCACTACTAGCTTCACGATTTATACTTCTTTGCTCCATAATGCACGCTGAGTTTTCTGAGCCTGTGTTATTGGAATTGCTCTGTTTGTTAGTGAAAATAGAGTAATATTTCCAGGCACACACACACCATCCTGCTGCTTGCGTTTCACCTAAACCTTGATTCGTCAGATGCCCCAGAGATGTTTATCTCCTTGAGGTTGCAGTATAACCACAGGAGCCAGACCAAGCTATAAAAATTACAGACATTTCCCTTTTGAAATCAGTACCTAGCTGGTTCTCCACTGGCAATGCATTAGTATCATTCCATTAGACCTGGCCTCCGATTCGAATGGTCTGCAAGGAACCCATTGCCTTTAATTCAGTTTTTAAAACTGTATCATCCCTTTTTTTGCGCCTTTGTACAAGGGATTCATGGCAATAATTAATTTGCAACTAGGGTTATCCAGCCCTTTACTGAGTTTGGATACGTTTGGAAAACAACCGTTATCTCTAGGAAAATCATCCAACTGAGCTGTAGGTTCAGGGATGCCCGAATTGGTCCTGTATACACCAGCTCAGGCAGCGTACTACTTATACAACAATGCTGAATGCAAACTTGGAGCCTCACCTTCTGGAGAAAGGTCGGAACTGCTGGGAGTGTTAATGTTTTGTTGTCCCATCTTGGTGTCCCAGCCGTCTGTCACCTCAGAAAGGAGGAGCTGACTGTCTTAATTTCCCTACCAGTACTGGAAGATAGACAGTGAAGGCACTTGCCATCAAAGTTTACCAAAGTGATGTGGTTTGCTTAAGTGGATAATTGCGCTTCAAGAATTGTATCCTGTTTCCCAGAAAGACGACCTTCCCCGTGTGAGGTGAAAGGAAATGAGGGTTAGGAGCATTTAGGAGGAATCTTCTGCATATTAGGAATCTTCTGCTGAGAAGAATATTTAATTTCCCACTTTTGGGCAGTTTGACAGCCCTTTGTGCTTGGGAGCTCTCCCAGCATTGGACTGAAGAGGAGGGGCAGTACATGATCACTGCGGTCAATGAACATGTCATTTACACAGTTGGAAACGGTGATGGTAAATGTCCCTTTTATGGCTCTGGTCAGTAAAGTAATGTCAAATATAGTGCCATGTCAGGAGTGCTTTAGCAGACTTTCAGCCATATGCCCATCTTCGCACTACAGACTTCCAAAGGAAATGTATGCTTTAGTTACCTGAACTTTCTGGCTGTTCCCTCTCTTACCTAACTGTTAGCATTTGGCTGTCCATCAGGGTTATAGCTGAGCCGCCTTCCTTTGTATATATAGCGTATACCTGGCTACTATTAAGAAAAACTCTATAGTGGGACTTGAAAGTGTGTTCAAATTGCAGTTAAGTAATAAGTAAGGCATACGTTGTACATGTTTAGCATCCTTGTTCTGTAGCTGACTGGCAATGCAGATGGATTTCACAGCTGAACCTCATTCCTGACAGAGCTGAAGTTGCTGTTGCAGCCGTAGCTTGGCCAGCAGAGCCATCTATGCTGTGGCCACAGGCCAGCAGCACGGCCCTCTCGGCCCCGGCTGCTTTCTGGCTGCTTGCAAGCACCCACTCAGAAGTGGCACAAACTTCGTTGCCAGTGGAAGGATGATTTATCACGTAGGTACCAGCCATACTGAAACTCATGCTCGTCCAACCCTCTTTCCAAAACTCAGGAGAGCTCCATGCAGGTGAAGGTAGTAACAGGGAGTATTCACAAATCTACCCGTTCCTCATCCAGAAATTTTGTGAGGTTTTATTTGCTATTGCGATAAAATCAATGGCAGGTTAGTATCCGTTATTTTGGCAAGTTGGTTTTGAACGCGGTTGCGGTGGACAGCGTTAAGAATCCATGTCCCTCATGTTTGCGCTCTTCTCTTTCCTGGTTACGTTCTCATTGCACTATTTTTGTCTGCCCGCGGCTCTTTGTTTGCCGAGAGTAAGTCCTTTGTGTGGCCCCGTGATTTGACAGCACAGTGTTGTTCCCGTGAATCCTGCCAGTCCCGACAAGGTGCCTCATGTGACTGAGGGGCAGCTATTGAGCGTAGGAACGTGGGAAGTGCTAGAACCCCGCAGAACACCGCTCTGCTTTGTCCCTAATCCTCGCTCTGGCTGTGACCAGTGCTGGGGGCTTTAAACCTAAACAGTGTGCTGGTTTTAGGTTGTCTATCCATACCTTCTATCCCTCCCGTTTTAAAAAAGAAACCAAGCGAACAGCCTTGTGACTTTCTTCTCAACCAAGACTTCTCAATGTTTTGAGAGCAAGATATACTAGATTTTGTTGCTTCCTTGCATAGTTTTTCGTGCAGTTGAAAATGCACTGGATTTACCCTGCCAGGATCCCGAAGCCCTTGGCAAGGCTAGAGCTGAATGCACCTTCTATAGCACAAACGTTATAGCACAACTGTTACAGCTCTGTATGACATCGTAGGAAAAGCTTGACTTCCTGATCATCAGTTTATGGCCTGAAGCATGAAAGCAGGTAGAATGTCTTGATAACAATAAATTAGTTCTGCATGATTTGTTGTCACAGCTATGCTTTTGGAAGCATAAACAAATCAGAATTCACTGAAAGCATCCAATCGAGTGTTGAAAACCTGAGAGAGAGTCCACAGTTCCTCGACTGCTAACTCTTGCAAATAAAAGGAACGATAGATAAAGATGTAAATGCTTACGCTTAATCTCAAGCAGTCCTGCCTTTGATCTTAATTAGTATGTGTAATTTTTGTGTAATTTCCTTCTCCGTAGTTTAATATAACCTTTGACTGAGGAACATCTCTTGCTATTTCTGGAAGATATATTTTTTGTTAAAGCTAGGATTATTGCATGTGGCTTACCTGTATTGTTTAAAATAACATTTTGGAAATGGTTATCTTTGTATGATCAAGATAATGCTGTAAAGGCAGATGGAGAAAAATAATTATGTGTTAAACACCGCATGCAGATGTAAATGTCTCTTCCTGCCAATATATTGCATATATATCTATATCTTTTATGAGGCCGTCTCTGCAGTGAAATGGAGAGAAATGAGTTAAATCAGATTTTTCAGGATATATAAATAGCTGAGCTAGGCTGGTTATCTTCTAGTGCTGACCCTGTGCAATCAGAGGATATTGATGGGAATAGCTACGCCCACTTCATCCTCCTGGATAATCCTCCCTACGATACTCCAGGGGAAAGCAAATAAACAACCAGAAGTAAACAAACCCAAGCTTTGACACCTGATGGAAAATTCCAGCCGTGGTTGTGTTTTAGAACAGATTCTGACCTGTCTAGGTTTGACAGTAATTTCTGTAGTAAAGAAGGTGGTTATAAAAATCTTACTCGTTTGCAGAATAAGTTTTCTGTCGTCGTGATTTCCACTCATATAAAGGGAATACTAGCTATTTAAACACCAGTCACCTGTCTTCAACATATTATCCTCAGGTGGCAAGTCTGGAACAGGTCTACGTATACACATGTATACATGTAAATATCCAGCCTGTATATCTGCCTTACTGACATAAATCGAATTGCTTAGCGGGCTTTTTGTAGATTTTCACTGCTAAGAAATTCAACTCTATGCATATTGTCTTCTGATTGCTAGCTGGCCTTTGTATTTAAATTAATTTTTAGCAAAGTGTATATTTCTTCACCTTAAAACTCCTTTATCTCACAAAGTTTAGCAGTTATGATGTGTTCTGGGTGGGAATTGGAGAACAGAAGCCTCAGTCCTTTTTTTAGAACTATTCTGAATAGCTGGACAGAATAGCTGAATAGCTGTAATCTTTTAAAAAGATAAAAATTTCATAAGGGAATAATAACATCTCAATTTTTACTTAATTAACAGAATTCCCAAATCTGAAATATGCTATCTTATCCTAATTAACATGTTCTTTTATAAAAGAACACTTGCTGTAAACCCTGAGGTGAGAAAGCCACCAGGTATTTAGGGGCCTTTTATTTTCTTTTTTTTTCTGGAGGTGAGTTCTCAGCAGATACTGAAAAAACTCTCTCACATGATAAATCTTGAAGCTGAAAATGGTATTTAAAAACATTGCTTCTTTCCACTTATCTCACCACGGTCAAATGGTATCACAGAGCATAGCAGGACCCCCAGAGAATCGAAGTCTGTCACTCAGCTCTGGGATGTGGCTGTAAATGGGAGTCAGCAGAACTGAAATGAGTGGGAGAGAAGCAAGAGTGTAACCTGATGGACCAGAGGTCTCCGAGATTATCACATCTGCCTGCTTCTCATCCCGTGGCTTTTTACAGTGACTGCAATAGTCCTGATACATACAGTACCTAAAGATGACCGCTTGAGTGATAGACTTGCCTTGAGCAGGGAGTAGGTGAAGTATAAATCAATTCAAATGTCATAAAGGAAGAGGGAAATTAATACACCTGTGCTTGGGGCATTTGTTACTGTCAGCAAAGCTGGATGTACTTGTGTCACATGAGGGTAATCTGGTTTGTGCTTTTACATTATCCGGGGAAATCTCTGAGCATTGCAGGTGATACAGTAGAGGTTTTGATTGATTTATTCTGACTGCATAATATTCAAAACAGTCATTTAAGCAAAATCTTTTATTTTAAAAGAGCAGTAACAATAACAAAGCTATTGCTAGTGACCTGTCTGTGACCTGTGACTAGTTCATTTGTGTGGAGACTAGTATGCCCTAGGCAAGGTGAACTGCAGAGTGGATGTACCTCCTTTTGGGGTAGCTCCAGGTTAGATTTGAAATGTTCATAGAATCATAGAAAAGTGTGGGTTGGAAGGGACCTTTAAAAGTCA
>NW_010522469.1:0-51046 GCF_000687285.1 Phaethon lepturus
TATTATTATTATTAAACTGCATTTTACATAGCTTAAGGAAAAAAACCCACAAACCTACAAATTTCCCTCTCCCCAGTATGCAGCAACATAACCACAAACACTCTCTCTAATCATCCACTGTTATAACCTTATGGATATGGAAAGAATATGCTTCCATTTACTGTATGTACTATAGGTGTATAATTCCTGAGTTTAGAGACACATTATAATTAGTGAGAAAAGGACAGATCTGTAACTGACCAAGTCCATTTTTAAGTCATCATAAATATAGGTAAAAATCTTATTTTAGTATCGCTCCCATACAGCAGTTGAGGATATTTACTTAACAGCAAAAGATAATGGAACTCATCACTTTTAATCTTAGCAGAAATTTAATTTATGATGATGAAATGCAAATAACAACTCATGACTTCAAACACGTGGTAGACCCAAACAAGTCTATTTATTTAAATCCTGTTCTGGCAGAGATTTTTTTGATGTGAAACACCCACTAAACACCAACAGAATTAGTGCAGTTTACACTTTGCAACTCCTTTGAAAATCCCAACTGCTCTCACAGTACATAACATGTGATGTACTACAGGAAGTGTAAATTTAAGATTTTATTCTTTCAAATAGTGAGTTAATGAGAATCAAATGGGCAAATATACTTCAAAGGAAAACTTCAGTTTACTTCACTCCCCAGAAAAAAAGAGAGGTACCTTATACAGAGGATGAATTAATATTGAGTACAATGTGTGAGGGAACTTCACTAAAGACTGTGAAATTGAAAAGGAATTTCCTGAGGAGAACAAAGATTGATTGTGTCACTTGCCCAAGTACTTGTGTGTTGACAAGTATTCCAGATAACCTTCAGGCAAATAGCACAATCCTCAGCTGTTATTCTAGAAGGACACACATCTTCTGCCAGCCCTGAGGGAGCGTTTCAAATCATCTGCTGTCAGATTACACAGGGGAAGGAGCCTAAATCTGGCCTCATTAAAAGCTTTTTTGTACAAGATATGAAAAGGACTCTTTATTTTGGCAAAGAAATTAATGCTAATATTTTCTTCTCAATGTTTCTTATCACCTCGCTAGCCAGACTGCAACATGTTCTATCACCCCAGACCCCACAAGTGTGCTCCAAACCAGGATCACAAGATGAAGAGTTTCCTTCCAAAATCCATTCACAGGTGACGTCTGGTTACATGTAGGCACTGTGAGGAAATATCTTTGTCACCATACTTTCTCTATAAGCCAGTAACGTTCACAGGTGACATCTGGTTGCATGTAGGCACTGTGAGGAAATATCCTTGTCACCATACTTTCTCTATAAGCCAGTAACAGAAACATGGGAAGATTACAGAAAAGAGAGAGCAATAGAAAAGTGTGACAGAAAGAGTAAGATAACTAAGAAGTAGGGGTGAATTAAAGTAAAAATCAAGAAGTTGAAGTAAGATGTAGGAAAGAGAGAAAGGTGAGAAGAAGAGGGCTCACCTGTGATGCTGAAACACAGAGCCAGGAAAGAGATCGGTGAATTAAAGTAAAAACCAAGAAGTTGAAGTAAGATATAGGAAAGAGACAAAGGTGAGAAGAAGAGGGCTCACCAGTGATGCTGAAACACAGAGCCAGGAAAGAGATGAACTCCCATGGAAAGTGCAGGCAATAGCCTCTGAAGATTAGCTACAGAGTAAGGCCAGACCAACCAGAAAAGCAGCCCGGAGTTAAGAGTAACAGGCTGTTTACAGAGAATATGAAGTACTACAGATTATGAGAATGTCCCCATCGGTAGGTGAGAACAAGAAGATCCAGGCTGGGAAAAGGCTGGGGAAAAGGAACCTGAGCAGGTAGAAAGAATTAGGCTCTCCGGAAAAAGCCGATGGAGTCTTTTGCCATGAAATCCCATTTTAAAGATGTCTACTAGTGGTGCATTCTTCTTTTATTTGGTGCCTATCTTTTATATACAGAGGGTTACCTACTACTAAGTGTTCTGAAGAACAATATGCTCATCACCTCAGATTGGTCAGTCTAATTACTGCATACTTTAATCCTGAAATGTCTCACAAATTAGTTACACAAAATATTTGTATATTTTTATCTTTAGTATCTCAGCGCTTCAATTAACATTCTCTAAGAACTGGTTTAAAACACAACACACCTTAGACTAGTAGACATATTAATTCACTAAGACTGGTGAAATTGTTATTGTGAGGCATAAAAACATGCATGCCAATTACTATTTTTTTATTCAAAGTTGTGTTTGAATAGCAGGAAAACTGAAGAAAAAACAGTGTCGAACAGCTGCTCAACTAAGCGAGGTCCTTTTAGCCTATGCATGGTATCAAAGAGGCAGCCTGTAGAAAAATATAGTCCATATCCATATAATTAAAAATGATTTAATGTTGTACGATGGATTTAAAAGAGTATATCAAGGTTGTACAAGCAAAATTAATTCTGGCATGTTCTAAAGTTTTGAATGCAGCTTTAACAAAATATTCCTTATATGTTATACATGTGTCAAAGACATAAAAAAGACATTCCTTTTTATTTCATTTAGACTTGAGTCACTCCAGCTCTGTTTTTTATGCATGATGCTTCCCATTATTCTACTTAAGCTCAACTTTTTCATGAAATATTTTCTTTACATCTGAGTGACATACATTCTCAAAATCTCTAACATTCTCCAGTCAAATAATTTGCTTCTACAGGCAAAGAAAAGAAACTAAGATCCTTCTTGAAATGGTTCAGCACCTGTTATTTTTGTATTAGGAGACAGCCCCAAACCTTCACTATTTAGATGACCAGAAACTGTCTTTTGTTTTTCAGAATTAGTTTATTCTCACCTACTTGTCGTGATGCTGACATTGTCTTTTTCTTCACTTAGCTTTCTCTCTTCCTCATACTAAATTTCACTCTGGGTATTTGTGGATAGCAATGTTATTCTTCTGAACTTTCGTTTGGATGGATTCAATAAGCCAGGTTCCTTTAGACCCATCATAAAGCATCCTGTTCATTCTGCAATCCTTATCCCTCATAGTCATTGTTTGATCCCTTTGCTGTCTGAATAAATGTCTTTCAAAGCTAGGTCTTGAGAACTGTAACAGTAAGTACAAGTATGATATTCTTGCTTCACAGTGGCACAGCTTCAATGAGAAGGAGAGACAATATCCTCCCACAGGATAGCAGATGTTATCTGACGGTGGAAAACAACATCTCGAGGCTGCAGGTTTCTCATGGTAAAAGTGTTTTTTGCCCTTGCCACAAATCCCCTTCCCCCCACTCTGCCTCCTGCCAGCTTTTCCATAAAGACCTAGGCAAAAGAATAAACAGTTCTGAAAGAAAGTGGCTACTGCTATGCTTCATCTAGCACTCTGTCTCACAGGCCCAGTGCTAACTGGATGAGACATATTTGCTCTAAGATCATGGGCCAGATCAGGACCATCAATGGTCTGAGATAGAAAAACAGAAAGACAGAAAGATAAACAAAAAACCCCTGAGTACTAAATAGTAATCAGACCTCAGGAGAAAAAAGAACTTCCAAGAGCTCCTCCTCCCTCTGCATGTGCTCAGAAGCAGGACTCTGAGCGTCCAGAGAGCATTACCATCAAATAGAAAGGTGCTCAATGAGCAGCGGTTGGGCGAGCATTTCTGAAGTGTAGTTTTGGCACTTCAATTCTGCCTACTCTAAGTGATTGAGTTCCTTGTTAGTTGGAGGTGAATTCTGTGTTGTTTCATGTGACATCTCAAAGGAGTGGATATAGACTTTGGGCCCTGCAAGCAGAGCACATACGTACTTTTCAGCTTTGGTAAGTGGTTGGATAGCTATGCTTCCTTGCAGAATGTTATAAACCAGGTTTTATAATATTGTCAGGGGAATTCAGTACCTGCCAATTTACAATCTTTTCTAAGTATCCAAAGTGGGTTTGGGGTTGTATTTTTTGTTTCTTTTTTGGATTGGACAAATACAGATATTAATCTATTGGCAAGCTAGTCTGTTATGAGAAAGAGTCTAAAACTTGATTTGCCTTTTACAAACCTAAGTGTTTGACAAATCAAATGACAGTTCTGGAACCAGGAGCAAAGATAGTGTTATCAGCCAGGTGGAAAAAACCTGTCAAAGACTGTCTAAACTGTCTGGTCTTACCTCACTGTTAAGGAGAGGAACACATACAAGCAGCAAAAACATTACATATAACCTTCAAGGCCACTATAAACATACACCTATATGCAGACGGATGCACACGTGGTTTTGTAACATCCTGCCAAAACTTTCACAGCCAAGCCTGAATCACCATGTTCACCAGCTCACAAGAGATGACAACAGATGATTTTTAAGACCTCTACTCAAATACTGTGCATAAAGGATTGTGGGCCAGATTATCTTTTTATGCACCAACTGCTTTTATTCTCTTCAGTGATACAAAGCAGCTGCAAAATCAGTGTGATTAGCTGGTTAGCCATCTTTACAGCTGCTCTGTGACACTGAGGTGCTGTAAAGCAGCTGGAATTTACTGAAAGTGAACAGAGCTTTGTATTTCCAGGAGTCACAACCAAGTTAATCAGTGACAGGTGATGTGTTTCCTTAAAAACAAACGAACAAAAGAAGGAAAGAAAGGTAAACCCACAGTATAAATTGACACCAACATTCTAAGCAGTTGTAACAAGATCCATCTTTTCAACAGATATGTTTTAAATAAAAAAAAGAAAAAAGAAAAAGCAGGGTTAACAAACAAGTTTTCTGTTATTCTGTCCTTTGTACCCTTTCAAACTAATGAAAAACAGTTCCATCCATGACTATGGTCAGGGCTGACAAATAGATAACAATAAGTAAACCTGCAGGATTCTATGCTAATTTCAAAAAGAGTGATGTGTAGAAATGTGTGGACTTAGGAAAGTGTAATTAGATGAATCTTTCATTAGTATGATGAATTTTGTAGCATAAGGGACTTGACTATCCAGCAATATTTATTCTTTTTTACTGTTCTAATAATTTACATACAGTGCTTATGGAACCTGGGGGCTAAAAACCTTGAAATACTCCACCCATAGGAAACGCTACATGCATTTTCTTATGCTAGGAAACCCTTTGGTTATTCATTCTCTTTCCACGTGTATACACATCTTCTAGTTCATGTATAAGAAAATCAAATACATAATGGATTCAATTAGCAGGATTTTGACCCACACCTAACAATCATGATTTAATGCATTTGTTTTACTCTAACAACTTAGAATCCTGCTATAGCATATGGATTCCTGTGTATTAGACACTACAAAAGTAGGCAACACAGGGTAAGGGTAGCTGTTTATCAGTGCAATAAAGTTTGACATCAGCAAGACAGAGGAGAAGCCATTAAATGCATGAAAGCACTTGTGAACATCTCAATAAAGCAGGAGAATACACAATACAATGCACAGGATAACTAGCCTAGGTATTTGGTGCCAAATACTGCCATAAACTTCTGTATCCTTCATCCATTCAGATATCAAACATTGTTGTCTGAAAGTCAGACAAAAAGGTTTGATTCATCTCCAAGCCTGTTCATATCATCAAGGTACTAGAAAGAAGTTTGACTGATGAAGGACTTTACCTTCTAGGTAGATCTTATTGAATAAACATGATGGAAAATGATGTAAAATAGATTCCTTAAGTACCCTCAAGATATACAGAAACACAAGACAGACAGAATTATACAGTTTCTTGGTGTCATCTCTACCACAGTAGATAATTTTTACTAGCCTAGTAAGGTACATTTTCATTAGTCCCTTAGCAAATTACTTGTACTACATTGCAGACAGAGATGCCAATGGGTGAGAATATCCATGTAGTACAACACCACAGATGATGATATATCAGCTGTCTGCAACTAGAAGCAATTATTGCACAGTGATTAGAAAACAGAATAATGTCCCTGTTCATGATGATGTCTCAGTTAGAAAGGATGTAATAGCAGTAATGGCTGAAGAAAGCATCAGTAAGAGATCAGCTGCATGAATGAACGTGCAGTGTTTGTGTCAATTGTGTCAGTGTTTGCCTTTTTTTTTCAACACTCTCACATGTCAGCACAGGAATTCCTGAAGAAACAAGTGTCAGGAGGAAGGGGTGGTAGATAAGAAACTCAGGAACAAAATGAAGCACGGTCTTGAAGAGATTCAAGCTAGATATGCAAATGTCTCAAAGATGGAAAGGTTGTTGAATTGCAGAAGACTAAAACTGTCAAGGAAGAAGTGCACTAACAGCTTATGGGAGTCATTGCCTTTTTTGAAGATGATTAAAATAATTGCCATACATCTGCTAGCTGATGTTAAACTTCACCCAATGACTGGCCAGTAGCACATGGGTTTCTCCATCAGGGAATCAGGTCACAAAACACATAGCTGTTTTGGCAGTATTCAGGTTTAAAGTAGACATATCCATGGAATGGACATGATTGCTCCTGGTTAAAATATTATCTTACAGAAGTACATACTGATGATTCAAACTGTTTCTAAGTGACCATAGCGTAGAGATGTTTGTTTCCCAAACACAGTTGGACTGAAGAGATATGACTTTTTCACCCTTGAGACAAATAAAGCAGCTAAAATTTGGTTTTTTTGTTTGTTTTGTTTTGTTTCTCTTTTCCACATAACAAAAAACTACAAACTGCTCCCTTTCCAGATGTACTTTGGAGTTTATTACAGTCAACCTATATCATTCTTTTGAGAGTGTGACTGACTGTGTTTAAAATTCTTGTATCTGTGTAGTATTTACCTAATTTTTTTACTTTTTTTTTTTATTTACAAGACACTCCCTTATTATTATCATCCAACAAAGTCTAGTATTTATAGTTAAAAGCAGTTTCTGATCAGCTCCATTGCTAGCTGGTGTTATTCTTCATGTGACTCTTCTGTAAATAAGTGGGCCAGCTGAAAAGATTAACATAATACTTTGTCAGACATTTATTATCATTTGACAGGTATTGTGAGGAGTGCAAACAAGTCTGCTGTCTTAAAAGTACATCATGTCAATATATCACAGTGAAAACCAAACAAAACCCTCAAATCTATTAAATATAATTATTGGTTGTTCTCAAAAGCCTAAATGGACAGGTCAGGCTTTCACTAATTTTGTGACTGAGGATTATGCATTTTCTTATAATGACCTGAAGGCTGTACCTAAAGTGAATTGTTTTTTGAGTAATTGCTCTGGGGGAAAAAAAATAATTGTGGTTAGAATAGGGAGATATTTCTTACATACTTTTTATGCTGGTACTGTCATTTCTCTGTAGTACAGTACATACAGTCACTTATCATAGTTTGTACTATCTGAGCTATATATGAGGCTGTGGAGACTTACTGATCAGGAAGAGCATCCCTAGTATTCAACCTAACTCTTTGTTCAGAAAGGTTTAAATAAGACATAATGTTCTTTCTAAGGCACTGACAAATCCAAACCATGCAAACACCACTTAATTTTTAATCACTGATTGCTAAGTTTCATTTATGCCTGAGTGGCCATTGACTTAATTACAGTATTATAAACTCATAAGTAGTCCTTGTTCAGAAAAGGCATTGGGACATGCCCTGAAGAACGTGTTGCTAAACATAAGACTGCTTAGCCTGTGAAGCCTCAGCAGAAAAGCCATTAATTTGTGAAAATGGGGCTAAGTTTGCAATTATTTTCTGTCTCTCTTGATAAAGGTGACTTCCTTGAGACTCCTCCGTCTTCATAATGTGCCTCAATCCAGTCATTATAATAATGCATTTCCAAATTGAAAGGATGTTGAATTCTCAACTACGTTCCTGTCTTGGTAATCAAATACATTATGATCCACTGGCTTAAGAATATCTTGGTAGGATGTTGTGTAGATGAACTATGAAAAGGGGAAGTTTGCTAATGGATGAAACATCCTTTAGATTTAATAATTTTTGAGTGTGTTATAGGTTTGGGAGAAAATGGATCATTTGGAGTTTTTTTGTGCTGAGGATTTAATGTAATGTGTTTGTGTAGATATTTAAAAGTAAAATTATTCTGTATTTCCTTTAAAGGTGAAAAGAATGAGTCTTGTAGAGTGTCATAGTGCCATCACTAGCTTTTTTGCTATTGAAATAAACAGAATTACAATAGTGTGAATGATATTGCTAAACACATATTTGAAGATTATTTTGACACAGTTTTGGCTGCAGCAAACCTGATAATCTAGTTTTAAAGACTAGTAGAAGCATATTTCTAGCTTCAGAAGGTAGCTTCACACTGCTCAGGCCAACCTGAGACAGCTACAATCAAATTTTCAACCAATCCTCTTTCTGTTTAGTCTAAGACCATTCAAAACCTACTGAGTCCAGTTCGTACTGGAACAAAACAGAGAGATGGATTTTCTACCTGTAACATAAAAAGAAAATTTTGTGAAGAGCAAGTAATGAGCAATGGCATTAGGCCATTTCAGTGGTGCGTAACATGAGTGCATATGTGTAAGGGACAATATGGGTAGCACGTGGCTGGCACATGTAAACATGAAAAGGAGTCAGCTGGTCTGTAAGTGTGAGCCAAAAACAAGACTAAGCTTTGTAACTCATTAGCAAACTGATATAATGACAAATAAAAAGTCAGAAAAGCTGAACTTTCATTTTGGTGCCTGAAAAATTAGATGGGTTGGACTTGATGATCTTAAAGATCTTTTCCAACCTTAATGAATCTCTGATATCTGTAGTGTATATGTGTGCTTTTTTGTATGTGCCTGCAGGGAACACATCTTCAGCCTTGTTACTGGTTGGACCTGGGGACATGGAAAGGCAGCAGCCTTGCCTCTCTCAGGCTGTTGGATCTGGCGTGATATATTTTCCTCCATCATCATCAAATGATACAGTGTGGAAAAGGAATGTTTTCCGGAACATAGGCTAGCACAGTCATAAGCGTATATTGATTCAAAATTCAAGACTTGGTTAATGTTATTTTACATTAGACAAATAATACAGACATATTAGAAGTGTCTGTGGTACATAATGATAATTTCATTAAAATGTTAATTGCATGAAGGAAGCTGTGTATTCATGGAGAGAACATACTTTGTGGGATGGTAACACTGGAATATATACAACAACAAAGAAAACAATTGTTCATTTATATATATACTGGAAGGCCTATTTACAAATAGATGTGTAAGGATACCACACTAACGTTTTGAGGAAGCATCCAAAGAAAGTCTCAGCATGAAAATACATGTCTCCGTGCACTGGATAAATGTTTACTTCCAAGTGATAAACACATCAATAAAACTATCTTTCCATCTCTTTCATAGAATTAGAATAACTGAGATTTGCAGATGATAAAAATCTTTGCATTAATTAACTCGATAAATTTTTTATCAGCATTCTTATATAAAGGCAGGAGAGAGGGGGAAAACAGGGCCTGAAGGGCTCCTTAAAAAGAGCCTTTTAAAAGCTCATTTAAAAAAGAAAAGATATAAATGGATATTAAAAAAGTGAGGAAAGTTGTCACAGATGAGTGAAAAAATCCAAAGACAGTAGCAAGAAAACCCAAAGTAGAAGTGTTTTCCTTTTAAGTTATAAGTAACTCCTATTTATATAATAAAACTTGACAACTGCTATGGTCTTCAATATTTCCGAGTCAGTGGCTAAGAAAGAAAAAGAAAGAAAGAAGAAAGAAAAAACCATTTTTTTCCATCTCTTTTCTTCCATTTTTTATCCTTTATTTTTCTTCTTCTTTTTCAGTCTTCTATTAGGTTCTAATTTCTGTGAAGAGTCAAACTTTTTACTACCCCTTATTAACAAAGTTTGATTCAGAGAACAAACTTTAGGTTAGACAGTAGATTATAAGAGATAACAGTGAAAACATCTCTCTGAAAAACTGTCAGAGAGGAAAATTAAATGCTGCAGAGCATCTTCCTGAGTAAGAAGGTCTGAAACAGCCACAGATTGATGAAATGGGATCCTGGCAATGAACCATCATGTTTTTACCAGCATTTCACTGAGGCACAACCAGCATCTTGAAATACTGCAAGGCAGCATATGACTGTCCTTCAAGCTGTTTGTCTTTCACTATTTTATCCCCAAAATGTGTCCCATGCATTTCTTAGTCCCGTGGAGAAATGCAGACTTCCCTGCCACTGGTCACTTTGAAATGAATGAGGGAAGGTGAGTGGTAGCAACTCTGCCCTATTGACTCACGTTCTCCATTGCATGAGCTTTTGTCAGACACTACACAGTTAACTCCTGCAGTAGCACTTTCCTTACCCTTGTCTACTTTACCATTTTTATAATGCTCTCCAAGTTTCTTCACCAGCATCACAACTGAATACAGAGAAGTGGAATTATATCACCAAGGTTTTCTAAGAAATGGTAGGAAACCAGTTAACAGCATTAACAGCCACTGAAACAAAACTTGTTCAGTATCCCATAAAGCTATGAATAGTTTTGATGACTGGAACAGCAAGGCACATATTGGACGTTTTTTATGATAAGTGAAAATAAAATTGCAGCACCTATGATAATAAGAGAAAAAATTCTAAAACAAGTATTTAAGCTAATCCATAAAATGCTCTTGGTGAATCAGTGTGCCACTGTTAGTAGGCATTGGAATATTAATTCAGGAATTAGGAAAAGAGGAGCTAAACCATGGAGTTTTCAGTGAGATATTTACATGGATGAAATGTTGACTAATCAGATTGCACCATTTCTGTAAGCTAGTTTGTAAATGGTTTCCAAAATTAATACCAAAGTTGTCAAATACTGATAAGTGGGGTTAGGCATCTTGTATTTCAAAATAACCTGAATATAAAAGCTCCATTAAAACACAGATGCAAGAGGGGGTGGAGGAAAGATGCTTTTCCTGCATAGGGCTAGGGTAATGTAGCAGACCTTTAAGCAGGAAAATGGTAAGGAAAAAAAGCACAGCAGTGTCTTGGCAACATTCTTAGTTATAAGCCTAAACAACGATTCATTCAAAATGTTGTGGTTATTAAAACAATAGCAAAGCAGCTTAACTGATGTCAATAAGCAAGAAACAAGATTGCTGCCTTAAGTCTGTTATTTGCTCCTCTATCTGTCCCGTCTTGTCAAAAGGATTATCTGTAAAGAAGTTAATGTTCTCCTTTCTTTCTAAAACATGCAGTCGTATTACAGTTAATACATAGAAACATCTTTATGATAGCTTGTTAACACTGACATGTCTGGTAAAGGCATCAGCTCTGTCATATCTAAATACAGGGTTAGGTCCTTCAAGGAAGTCGCCATCTGCTCTTCCTGCTACATTTGAAATAAGGCCTCCTTTTGTAATACTATATCACCAGAATCAAGAAATATGACATTCAAATGAAACATTTGTGGAGACATAACACTTTGATGTTGAGAAACCATACCCCATTGTTATACTGTAGAACAATGGACAAACCCTTCAGGAGAAGAATGGCCATTTTAGGCTGGAAGATAATGCTTGTGGAAGAACCAATGGGATTGATTTGGCCATACTTTACTTTAGAGTGGAAATCAAAACAGACCTGTGTGCTTCCTGACTGAAAGTCTAATTGTCCAAAGATATGTCCCTTGACACCACCTGGATCATCTGGAATTGAAGCACAGGCAAAATTAATTGCATCAAAACTGCATGCCACCAGGGTTTCTGACCCCAGGGTAACAGGGACAGTGGAAGAGGTCTGCTAAAAGAAGAAAGGGGAAAACTTAACCCTTGTTTAAAGACATTCTGAGTCTCACAAACTGTTAAGGGAGCATAGCTAAGGACTAATTTGAAGACTTATGTCCTAAGCTCAACCAAGAAAATTAATATGGAATTTCAATGAAAGAGAACAAATGGGAAGAGACTTTGGAAGGTTGAAACCCCAAATTTTCAGAATAATCCCTCTCTGTTAGTGTGTATTTTCTTTTCTTTAATATGTGCAATTCATCTTTGCCACCTCAGATTTGCTCTTTCACCCCTACATTGGACCACTAAAATTTTCTTCTATTATCTTCAGACAGGAAAAATGCTTCCTCAAGGTGAATAAAAAAACCTTGACAAGAACTTAATGTAACTCATAGAACTTTCCAATGTAAGTGTGACACAAATTCCTAAAAGCATCAGTGCACAAAGTACACATTTGACTTGTGCTGAAAGCAATGACAAAGGAGTTCAAACACACCCTGGAATTTCTAGCAAAGAATCTGACTTAAGTTTCAGAGAATCTAGATTTAACAGATGTATGTAGATATATAGATATATCTCCTTTGGGGTGAGCATATTACACACTGAACAACATTAGTTCAAGCTTCCTACCCTCATATCAGCCTTTTTCTTTATTCCAGTCTGTAGGGGACCACCAGAAATTAGTGTGCAACTGTTTGTGGTGGTGTCGTCCGTTGTTTTACTCTTCCAGTTTCAGCTAACAAAGAAAATAGGTAGACAAACATTTAAGAACATATATTGACTGAGATTATTTTCCCCTAAAGGTTTGCTATTCAATTATGGATTGAATAGCGTAAAAGTAAGGAAAAGACAATGGATAGGACTTTGAAATAGATGTTCCTAACTTGTACATTTGTAGGCCCAGTTTTTCAGACATTGGCCTCAACCAGTACTGATTGAGAATAATGGAACTGGCTCAGGACTGAGCACTGTTACAAAGAAAACTCCTAGACTGCTTGTTAGCAAGTGACAAGTGACTCATTTTCCAAAGTGCCGAATGCCTAGCAAGTGATGTCAAAAATCAGTGTAAGCTGCTGAGATCTATCATTTAAAAAATAAAATGTGTCACCTTCTATAGACAATAAACGTAAAAATAAAGGAAATTTTACACTATATTTTCTTAAAAAATGTAAACATTAGTATGAACTTTTTCCTTCCTTCTAGCTTCATATTTTATGTATTTCTGGCTAAGTCCCTTTACAAGATATTTGCTTTTATCAAGACATAGATGTCTTCACTTATGCAGACAGAATTGTGATGCACCTCTTTGAGGTGCTGAAGACATTTTATCTATATAATCTTTGTTTTTCTATGGTTTAGTTCAGGCAGCTTTTCCTAATCCATGTTCCGAGTCTGACCAAATATTGGGACAACAGAAATGTTATATAAAGTTTAAATTCGGAAAGACAGGTGGAACTTTTATACCAGATGCATACGGAAATATAGTGCAGCAAATCCAACTATTCCTTCTGGTAACTGTAAGGTAACTGCTGAATAAACTGAAGGGAAAAAAAAGGCACAGAGCAGAAACTGTAAACGGTTTTAGTTTTGTGCTTTCTGTAATTGCTGACATCCCTTGTTTGACAGGGCAAAAGCATGGGGAAACCAAAACAGACACAGTCTAGACAAGAACACGTTTTATATGTGAAATAACAGCATTTGAAAAATGGTTTTCATGCCAAATTGGGAAAAAGCTACTATTTCAGCATAGGCTGGAAAAAAGACAAAACACCTTTACTACTCTTGTTGTTTATTCTGTGTTTTTTTAATAGAGGAAATTTCTTTTATTCTGAGTTTCAAATATATTTCATCACCATCTTGAGATGCTATAGTCACCAAGGACGTATCTGTACATGTTTGACTCCATTTTCAGTTTGTGTATTACACCTCATTAAGGGTCAGTCTCATGAAACTAGTGATCCGTATATCAGAAGAAATGTACAACAGGGACTTCATTCTACAGACTTAGACACAGATAAAAATTTATTTAACCTATGGATATTTAACCTAGCATTTCCGGCAGCTTCTCCATTCTCTTCTTCTCCATCACATCCATGGTCTCATAGAAAACCTGATTGATCAGTACACCGAGGGTTCTTTACATCAGCTGTACCTGAATGCACAATTAATCATACCAAGGTAATTTCTGACAAATGGTGATGTAGCGTGTTCTTTGAAACTTCTGATAAAGATACTGCAATCTTTAAATAATCTATTTGAACACTTAATAATCTCCGACACTTTTCTGAATGTTTAACTTAAATTCTGTTGCTGCAAGTATTTTTGTCCTAAAGATTTTGAGAATTAATTACTGCCTTTGTCTTTAAGGTTTTTTTTAACTATTGGAAGACCACCATCATATGTCCTCTGGATTCTTTTCTCCAGATAGAACATCCCCTGTTCTTTATCATTTTCCCCACCAGATGCATTTTCTAGGCTTCTGAAGTATTATACTGTCATTCTCTGGGATATATCCATTTGGCTATTTCCCAAAATGTGATGATCACAATGGGGTCCAGAACTCCTTGAGTCTTACAATACTAGATAGAGAAGAACAACTTCTTACAAACAACAAAAAATACTCTTATTCATTCATGCTAGTAGAATCTTTATTTTCTAATGATATTATGACAATCTTGAAGGTTATGCAGCTTGTGACTCATGAAAAGCTGGATGAAGCTGGTTGTTCCTTTCTAAGTTTAGAGTTGCATTTAAAACTGACAACATTTTAATCTTCCAGTGTGGAAGGCATCAGCCTGCTTCCATAAAAGAAAAGTGAGGCCTCTAAGATCATGCTCCTTGTAACTATGAGCTCACAGGTCCCTAGAGGTTATTTAATTTACTAACCATCATGAAGTAAATTCCACAAAAAGATAAAAGTTTTAAAAATGGTTGTGTTCTTACAAGTGTGGTGCAAGTATGTAGCTAAGTAGAAAAAAAAGAAGGTAGCAGTATTATAACTGCTAAAAATAATTTAGCATGATCTTTCATTGTATTAAACATCAGTGAATTCACCCACACCAGACATTGCTACCCTCCCATCCAAAATCCTCAACTTTAGAACTGCTTCAATGTTTTGAATAGTCAGAATACATGAAAAAAACAGATCCAGATACTTCTGGAACCCACTGATTTAATATTTACTTGCAAGACTAGGATTCTAATAACTTTGGTTTTCTTTTGTTGAACTTTGTTGACACTGGCATGAAATGTTGTCAAAGATATGATTTCTGAATCTGACTAGGATGGAGTTAATTTTCTTCATAAGTTTTCTTACTTTTGCTCTTTCTATTCTCCTCCTCATCTCAGTGAGAGCTCAGCTGCTGACCAGGGTTATTCCACAGGACTAATACATTTATGAATCTTAAATGCTGTCTGGAAAACCTTTTTTTTAAGATCTCAGGAACAATTAGCTGAATTTTGGTACCTGTCATAATGCAAATATTTCTGTCGCCAATCACATGTCTCTAATTTTCATGAATTTGAATTTTATTCAGATGGTATCTCTTGACCAGTGTCTTTGTTCCAAGGGCTATTTAAGTTCTCCTCATTAAACCTGTTTTATAAAGTTTTTTCTATGTTGGAAGGTTCTGTGGGATTCTATGTCATGTGTAAGGGACACTATATAAATTTAATCCACAGATAATCAGAAATCAATGTTTGTATCATTAAGCTGAATTTGTAAACGCAGAACTTTAGTAAGAATGGGAAATATATTGGGAATTGAAACCATACAGGTGAGTAAAAATGTAAATACTTAGAGTTGGCTGCTGTATTTATGGTATTTTGTTAAGAAAGAAGGAAAGTAAATGTTAATCTTTGGGCCATTAATTCATCCCCTCCTTTAAATAAATAAAATCCCTGAGAGTCTTAAGAACACCATTATCCAGAATGCTGGAAATTGATAAAGAATAACAGAATAACCTGCAAACATAGAACTGTTATTAATCAAGCGTTTCCCCCACCTTATAATGAGATATTGTTAGGAGCTTACTCTTTAAAATATAGAACCTCATTCCAAAAGAAGTTCTATTGCCTAGCTCATTCCTGATATGAATTAATTAAAGGTAGAGGACTTCTATTAACTATTTCTTGGGATGAATCTTTTCTAAGGCTAAAACTGCATTACACAGAAAACTGGTAACAAAATATTGCAAGTATAATGTAGAAATACCAGCTGCTGGGAGATGAGATCTTTCTGGGTCAGGAATAATGTCCTTGCTAAGAGAGAAGAGGGTAAAACAATTACATTGAAATTATTTGTTGACCAATTTTGCCCTACATTATTAAAAAAAGACCCTGTGCAATACAATTCTGCTGATACCAAATGGAGATAAAATTGTGAGGCCAAAACATGTTGGGAGCTATTTGATTATCTAACCATTTTGTTTTTCTTCTCAGTATTACCAAAATAAACACAGTGATTCTGAGAGAACAGTGAGATGCAATGATTGAGGGCTGTCTACATTAGAGTGCTATTAATACAAAGACCAATTCAAAAGACACTTTTTAAAAAACTGCTCCATTGTACATCAGAATAGGAAAATAATTTCTTCCTTTTCTAACTTGTGTTAACCAATACACCTTTAATGCCCTTTTTCCCCCTAAATCCTCTATTAAAATATGGCTGTTTGGGTTTTATGACAAAAAAGTCAACATGTCTCTCAACAATGAATTTGAAATATGCCACCAGTAACTAACTCAGAGTGCTGGTGTGTCAGCTAACATCACATTTAGTGCTATGCACAATATGATATTTATAGGCCTGTAGCAGCACTTTTTTTTCCCTATTTAAATATATTCTTAATTAAATTCTTACCCATTTACTTCATGCTTTCCACTCACTGAAATACTTGGCAAGCCTGTTTTTAAAACTTCTGTCCTTACACATTGTTTCCCTGGGATTCCCTGGCATATGATATTGAGAAATAACTGATACATGGCCCTCTCTAACAGCCTATTCAGCTGCTTGAAGTCTTTCCCTTTTGACAGCCCTTAAAAGCTACACCCTAATAAGTACTTAACTATATATTAAGTGATGCAGCGTGTGATTTTTAGTTACCTACATTCTTCTTTCACCTAGTCTGCAGTGTTAGGCGCACAGAATCCCAGGCAAAGGTGCTGCTCACAGAGACACACAACACTTCCCCATTTAGTCAGGAGTCAGAGCCTCTTCTTTAGCAATCATATTTAAAACTATTCCTCCTCACATGGCAGCATCCAAAATGCACATAAACCAGTCCCAGAAAAACCCATTGGCTTGGTCCAGTTTTCTTCATCCACCCTGGGTATCTAGTGCTTTCTGCTGATAAGCGCTAACTTTTCAGATGTGACTATCCAGTAGAAATGCTGGTATTGTGTTTTTAAACAGATTTAGGCTTTCTGAATTTAGTCCGTTCTGCACACTGACACAGCTTCAGAAAGGAAAAGCACCCTTTGCCCAACTTAATAACCATGTTGTTCAGCACTTTTCTAACAACTAGCAAACATAAGTTTTAAACCTTGCTGCTGAAGCATAAAAATAAATAAGGATTTCTGTAAATACTAAAGCTTAGATGTAAAGGCATGAATGACTGCTCTTTTGAGTAAGTGTGCTTTAATGACTTTGGGAATCCGTAAAAGCATATAGGAAAGCTTCCATGCTAATTAGTATTTTGTACAGCAGCACTATCAGTTTAAACTGGTGTATAGTGTTAGTCTAGTCTAGTTTAGTAGTAGAATCAAGCATTAATTCTTTCGGAAAACACTAAACTTAAGAAAGAGGATAGGCAAATAATGGAAAATTCTGTATTGCTGTTTACAGGCAGCAGATGTTATATTTGTCTGATACCCAGGGCAAATTAAGCATACAATGATGGTCTCTCACCTATTTACTTACAGGAGACTAACAGCTGTACTCACTGATTTAGCTAATGGAGGAAATGAGGAGGAAAAAAAAATTAGAGTCTCAAATTTATCTGGACCACTCACTGAAATACACAGACAAATATTGTTGAAATTACTTATAGTCACCACAGTTAGATAATTTTGAAGCATTTTTAATTAATTATAAAAGATTTAATTTGGATTCCAAAATTTTAGCATATGGAGCAAACTCAGCAGAACAACTTACTATAGGACAAGACTAAACTGTATTTTCAGGAGAGCTTTGAATGACACCAAAATTGGGGTGACAGATAAGCACACAAAGAAAATACATGCAAATAGGCATGCTCCAATCATGTGCAAAAATGGCTTCTCAACAAAAAGAATGTTAATCCTTCTTATTTCTCTGCCAGTTCCCACTTCAAGATTTCAAATTATATTTGAATACTTATCTTTACAACACCTGGCACAGGCCTGGTAAACAAAGTGTTTTATTCCATTTTTCAGGCTAGGTGAAATGAGGGCCTTATACAGAAGGAGAGTAGAAGGCAAGAAATGCTAAATACTTGCATAATTAAAACCTATGTTGTTGAAAAACTGGAAGCAGAAGGGTTGAGGATTCTAAAAACTAGTGCCTCTATTAATTAGTACTTTTTTCTTTTTTTAATTTCAGTTGAAGAATCTAGTATGACACCTTCAAAAGCAAGCAAAAAGATGAACAAATAGATGTCTAGTGCAAGAAAGCCATTTAGGATCTGTCTATAATCCATGGAAAAGTATACTTGCAGAGAGTAATTCGTCTCATCCGAAGAGTTCGAGAGGTGATATCTTTCCCAAGGCAAGTCATCCTACCTGACACTGACCAGTGACTGTTCAGGGCACTTGAACTGAAAGGTTAAACTAAGTGTCAAACTTTTAGGAACTTGAAGGTGGGTAAAATATATCCCACTCTGAGGTTCTGTAAAAGAGTTATCTGTAGCAATTAGTAGAGTGACTAGCTGCTGTCAGTCAAGGTTTCTAGCTCAGGCTTTCTAATAAACATTTCCGATAGGCAATCCATCGTCAGATGCATAAGTGATCTTTTAGAGGTGCTCATTTTTTTCTGTTAACTATTGAGAGTGCCTAGACAATTAGCTTAAAGTAAATGCCATCTTTGGGTGGCTAGATGCAGGTGAAAAGAACTCAATTTCAAGTGATTTTAGGGCAATAAATCCTTTAAAACTCATGGCCGTGTAGTTAGTTAAATTTTATAATATTCTCATTTCATCATGTTATTTTTGAGTATCATCACCATTCTTTCCATTATTTCTCTCTTGTTGAACATAATGGGAGGTAGATACTGGCTCAATCTGTCATTCTGTAGGCATTTCTATTTTGTTTTTTCTTCTACACATGGAGTACCTTCTGGTTACTGGTGGGTGTGTGTATGTAGATCCTAGTGATACAAAACACTCCTCCTTCTAGGCCGTAGCAGAAAACTGAATCATTTTGATCATAAAGGTAGTGAAATTTCAAAAGCAGAGGACCTCTGGCCACAGAAAAGACACTCCAAGAGGCTGTATCTCCAGTGGAGGTACTTCTGTACCTGTCAAGATGTTGCTATTACCATTGACGACAAGCAAGACAGACCTGACGGAGTTCTAAGAAAATCTTATGACCTTGCACTGAAAAATACTGTTTATATTTGCCTTATTACAAAAAATATTTGATTATATGCCTGTTGGAAATACATGCTGAAGATAAACATGTGCTTAAGAACACTTTAGAATAAGAATGCATTTAAAATGAGGAATGTGGCATCTTTTCTACACATAAGCAAAATTTGCAAAATTTGACTCTGAAGTTTAAAGGAGAGGAGTGCAGGGAAGACATTAAGGGTAAGACTGAAGCATCTAATAAAGCAAGAACATGAAATATATGTTGTTATATCACCTCTTAACATGCATGTTTTTCCATTTACATCAACAGGAATTGCACATGTTTTATTTAGACAGAAAGGTTTAACATAAACAAACCCATGAAAGCAAAGCAATTCAAAGTTAAAATAAAATTCCATCTTTAAAATAGTCCATCGTGTATAGGTATACCTGCACAGATGGTACGCTACATTAAATCTTTCTTTTCTGGTGTCATCTAAAACAGTTAATTGAATTAAGTTTGTTGGGTTTTTTTAATAGTTGGGAAGGAAGAAAAGAATCCATGTGTGTTTGTCTCTTCAATGAAGTGAACTCGTTGTAGGACAAGTTTCATAGATAACATTTTTGGTAATAGGAAAAGGCAGCTGTCATAATTATACTGAAACTTTGATTCAAAGACACTAGGTAGATATTTATGGCAATTATATCATATGTATTATCCTGGCACATTATATTTATGTTGTCGTTTAAAGTCTATTATTCCACAGCTCATTGGTTTACCAAGAAGAAAAAAAAAATCCTTTCCAGTTTTGCAAGGAGCTTGAACTCCAAAGGTATTAATTATCTACAGTTACTCCCAGGAGTTGAAGCAAAGCCTGATTTTTACATTGAAATTACCTACATTGCATTTTTTGTGGTTTTTATTGTGATAGAAGTTGGTATGGGTTATGTTATAGTTCCACATCTGTGAAACAGTGATAAACTCTCCTACATTTAATCAAATCCTGCTAACTCCATGGCCTTACTCTGACCCTGGGTCAAAGAGGTCAGAATCTTGCTGTATTTTTAATGTAATAACAGAATTGGTGCCTTATAAATGTAAAAGATATCTTGAAGCATTTCAAGACAGTTTTATCCTCCCACTAAATAATGAAAGTTCTTATTGACCATAACTTATTGATAGAGGCAGCTTCCCATATTACTCCCTTCCTTTTCAAACTGAATTTTTAAGGTTATTGCCATTATTTTGCTTCAGGGATTTTCAGGGAGGTCATTCAAGGAGTTTAATACACTTACATGATGTGGATATACTTAACTACATATTAAAACAGAAAAAAAACCCAAGAAAACATATGGCTTCAGCTAAACTTCTGTTGTTTTATTTCTAGCTTTCTCCAGCAGACTTTCCAGTTCTTTTGACTTGATCCTAAAAGATACTGATTATTTTGTAGAATAGTATGATTTTTAAAATATTTTTAGGGGAATTTCTTAATACATGCAAGATTTCTGTATGTTTACAATCATTAAATATGTAAATGCTAACAGAAGTGTTTATCTTCTTGTGAAGTTCTGAGCTGCATCTTTTGCTAGAAAGTTATTATTGTCAATCTTTTTGTGGGAAAAAAATAAAAAACAAAATTAAGCCTACAGAGGTAGTTAAACTACTGCATAAAACTGCAAATAAATGAAACATTTCTGGTTTCATGGACCTCAGGGACAGCTTTTCTTTCTCTTAAGATTTACTTGAAGATTTTCATGTATGTGTTTTTATCCAAAGCTATGGCTTTGGAAAAAAATTATAATACTGATAAAATACAGAAATATCAAAAGTAACTTTCTACATCTTATTATTTTTGGAAAGCAATAGTCATAATAAAACTATATCTTCAGATAATCTTTTAATTTTGCTGATTCAGTTTCTCTTGCCTGTAAAATGGAACAAGAATTATTTTATTATGTATTTTGCTTTCTCTTCAGATGCCTCTGTCCTGGTTTCAGCCAGGAGAGAGCTGGTTTTCTTCACAGAAGCTCGTGTAAGGCTATGGTTTGGATGTGGGATGAGAAACTGTTGATAACGTGCTGATGTTTTGGGTTGTTGCTAAGCAGTCAAGAACAGTCCAGCTTCTTGTGCTGGCCTGCCAGCAAGAAGGCTGGGGGTGCATGGGGAGCTGGGAGGGGACACAGCCAGGACAGCTGACCCAGGCTGGCCAAAGAGATATTCCATACCATATGACGTCATGCTCAGTATATAAAGCTGGGCCAAAGAAGAAGAAAGGTGTGGAGGGATGTTTGGAGTTATGGTGTCTGTCTTCCCAAGAAACCATTACACGTGATGGAGCCCGGCTTACCTGGAGATGGCGGGACACCTGCCTGCCCATGGGGAGTGGTGAATGGATTCCTTGTTTTGCTCTGCTTGTGTGTGTGGCTTTTGCTTTACTTATTAAGCTCTTTTTATCTCAGACCACAAGTTTCCTCACTTCTACCCTTCGGATTCTCTCCCCCAACTCACAGTGGGAGAGTGAGTGAGCGGATGCGTGGTGCTTAGTTCCTGTCTGGGGTTAAACCACGACAGCCTCTAAGGCAATTAATTTTGACCCTGAATCTGAAAAAGCTTCCTCTTATGGGTAACCCCTAAGTTTGAGAAAATTGCCTTTACAACATATTCTTAGATAGTATCAATATTTCTCAAGTTTTTAGTAAGATTGATCTTTCTCTTCAGTGGTTTTAGAGGATTTCTGTTTATATTATTTGTGTAACAGTAAATTATCCTGACCAGCCAGTGGTCCTCTGCCCATAAAGGTCATGCTTCAATAATTCTGCATAGATGAGGTAGTAATTTTCATGATACAGAAAGATTTAACAGTGTATGAAGTGCAACTAAAGGGAACAAAAAGAGAAATTACAGACAAATCGAACATAAATCAAAGGGTCTGTCAGTATTTGCTAATAAGCACGCACCAAGTATCAGCAGAAACTCAGAGAAATTCCTTGTACATTTCAGAGGGGGAATTATGGCTCTAATTCCAATTCTTTTTTCCCACTTAACAGTCCTCCTGCGATACTTGAATGAGTCAAAATCAATGCTTATTTCCGTGTGGTGGTCTATTGTTTTTTTAATTGAATCCAGATCTAAAAATAAATAACAAACACTATCTCTACTCATGCTCATGCAATAAACAATCCCAACTATAGCATTCTACCCAGAATACTATTATTACGTTTGGGATATGAAGCCTTTCATTGTTGGTTTTCTGACTAAAACATTGGGAAAATAGACATGGTTCATTTCTACTTTGTGTAAGATCTATCTCTAATTTAAGACTGCATAACTGTCTAGAGGTTAGCAATGGGTAACTTCAGTATAATCAATAGAATTTGTACCATCCAAAGCCTCTTTCTATTTCTGGAAATCCTTTGCTTCTTAACTCTTGGATGTTCTAAACTGCATGTGTTTTTATAGCTTCTCATAACAGCTCTCCTAATTTTCCTTTTATATTGGAAAAGTTTTATTTTCTCTTAAAACTGGTAATGGTAGACACTTCATGAAAAATGAAGTTATCATAAAACTTCTAGCCCACTTTCCTACATCTAAGAGTGCCTTGTTTACTTCCTTACTCTAAAGACAGAAAAATATTTAGAACAAGACACAAAATTGTTAGCCAAACTCAGATTTTGGGCAGTTGCTTATAGTAGAAATGGGGTAATATTAACAGTAAGCCCCATCTTTAATCAAGAAAAAAAAATTAAAAATTCAGTGATGTTATTACTTCAATTTTTCTGAAATCAAGCATCTACAGAACTTCAGTCTCTAAGCAGACTTTTAATTTTAAAAAATCTACAAATAAAAAATATTTGTATACTTGTATACAAGTACTCCAGTTAAAAATAATTTTACAAGTAGTATTAGCAAAACACTTAAGTCTTCAAAATGGGTAGGGTGCTACTTTGTTTTTTTACTGATAAAGATTTCATCAGGCCACTTTGTAAACAGCAGAATCGAGCTAGAACTCTGTGGCTAGATATAGCCCTTTAAAAAAAAAAAAAAAGAAAAAAGTAAAAGATTTGTGGTGTTCAGAGTTCAGTATATGAGAACTGAGGCTTGAATAGTAAGCTAATTCCAGTAGATAGCAAATGCGGTGTGTAGAGAAGTTAGCCGTAGGGATTGTCTTTATTGTGCTATTGGCATTCAAAGTCATGTAAACAATTACCTATTTCAGCTGAATGTCATCTAACATATGGATCTAATAGCTTCATGCCCGTTTCAAATCTAATCAGTCTTCAACTTTGCTGTCATTAGGTGTGAAAAAAACAGATTTAAAGCAAAATAAAATAATTCAGGTTTGAAAGGCTATTCAAGGAAAAACTTAAACCCTAACTTGTGATATTTGCTAGAGAAAGACAAGTTTTCCTGGCTTCATTAACAACGCTTCCTAAGGGCCGCCATGCATTCCTCTAAAGAGAGAGTTTAATTTCTAAAAACAGCGAGTTTACAAGGGTGCTGTTACAGCTGGAAGATTCACTTCAACAGAAACATACTTTGTTTTTCCTTCCCCAGCCACACTCAGTTAATATTCTCATGCAAAGCTGCCAGGAGGATGGAAGCAAAGGGGTCTGAGAAACGGTGGCCAAGATAAAATGTACTGGCTTCATCAGCATACTTGGAGACTTCCAGACTAGTACAAACATAGCCATTTAATTGATGAAGGCACTGCTGCCTCTGTCTGAAAGATAGACAGGCGAACTACAAATCAGTGTTGAAACTCAATTTTTTCCATCAGAAACAAATACATTTCCTTATGTGACCTTTTTTCTTTTTTTTAACAGTATGAATTTTAAATTTTATTCATAACTCTGATCATGATCAGAGAGGGTTCTGTAACATAGCATAGAGAATTAGAACTAGTGGCTCCTAAACCTAATGAATACTAACAACCAAGTGTTTAACAGAGCCTACTTAATGTCCTGGGAGAAGCACGGAAGGTGTATTGGCTTTAGAAAATGAGAAATTATATTTTTTTAAGTAAGTATTAACTTTCCTAGTTGTAATCCTTGAGCAGTCTTAGTGAAGCTGCTTAATTTAAAAGGAAGTTTTATTTGTAAATCTGAACTGCCAAGCAGAGCTGCAGAGGGACTGAAAAGTTGAAAACTCATGTTTCCGGAAACAAGTAAAAGTATATTTTGATATGATTGTGAAATTAAAACTTTGTCTTCATCTTGAGTTTTTCACAATAGTTGTTTGAAAAATTGGTCTTTCATCCATAAGTGTTCAGAGTAAGAATTATGGCAGAAACTTTGCTGATTTTATGGACGCTAGAATCTGGTCCAGAGCTAAAAACAATGGTCACAGGAAGAAAAGATAGTAATGGACTTCTTTTGCCCTTTCACCTTACAGTTGGAGAACTCCTCCAGGATGAAACTTGATTCAGTTTTCTTCTCTGTCTGAAAACATTTAAGCAAATTTTTCTCACTTTCCAGAAGAATATCCCCACCCTTTCCTTAGTTTCAGAAGTAGTTCAGTTCAGCAAAAACAAGCTTGATGTGTGTAGGGGCAGAGGAGGAGTAAAAACGAAGGACATTTATTTCTGTGAACTCTTTCCAGATGTATGGAATTTGTATTCTTGGAAGATTTATCTATACAGTCTATAGTCCTTACACAAACTATGCCACCAGTAATCATGGACACACAGACTAACAAGATCCTGGCTGATCTAAGCAGGACTTATTGACAGGGCTTTAAACTAGACTTGAAGGGGAAGGGCGATAATACCAGGCTTGCCCATGACAAGCTGTGGGATGGCATGTGAAGGTTAGAGGGACAGGGTGCTAGCAAGGGCACGACAGAGGATGACATGGCTGACAGCCCAGCTGAAGTGCCTCTACACTAATGCATGCAGCATGGGCAACAAACAGGAGGAGCTGGAAGCCATTGTGCTACTAGAAAGCTACGACCTGGTCACCTTTACTGAAACTTGGTTGGACAAATCCCATGACTGGAGTGCAGCTAATTGATGGCTATAAGCTCTTCAGAAGGGACAGGCGGGGAAGGAAGGGCGGAGGCATTGCCCTCTATGTCAAGAAATGGACAGAGTGAGAAGAGCTTTCTCTGAAGAATAACCACAAGCAGGTTGAAAGTTTATGGGTAAGAATCAGGGACTGAAGCAACCAAAGGAACCTTGTAGTTGGTGTCTACTACAGGCCACCTCATTAAGGGGAGTCTATTGATGAAACATTCTTACTCCAGCTATAGGAGGTATCGTGCTCACAGGCTCTCGTCCTGCTGGGGGACTTCAGCTACCCCTACATCTGCTGGAAAAGCAGCACGGCGAGTTGTAGGCAATCCAGGAGACTCCTGGAGTTCATGGAGGATAACTGCCTGTGCCAGGTGATAAACAGCCCTACCAGAGCGATTGCCGTACTAGACCTGTTTGTCACCAACACAGTGTCACAACAACACTGGAGGAAGCCTGGGCTGCAGTGATCATGCAGTGAGCTAATTACAAGATTGGAGGAAGCCTGGGCTGCAGTGATCATGCCCTGGTGGAGTTCGCAGTCCTGAGACATATGGGGCAAGCAAAGAGTAAAGTCAGGACCCTCAATTTTAGGAAAGCAAGGAGTCAATAGGACTCCCCAAGAAACTGCCCTCAGGGACAAGGGAGCACAACAGAGCTGGCAGATCTTTAAGGACGCTTTCCATAGAGTGCAAAAGCTCTTGATCCCCAGATGTAAGAAATCAAGAAAGGAAGGCAAGAGACCAGCATGGTTGAGTCTAGACTTTCTGGGCAAACTAAAGGGCAAAAAGGAAATGCACAGGCAGCAGAAGCAGGGACAGTTACTGTGGGAAGAGTACAGAAATGCTGTCCAGTTCTGTAGGAATAGGGTCAGGAAGGCCAAGGCACACAAGGGAAGAGCTACAGATGTCTATCTGGATTTCTGTAAGGCTTTTGACGCAGTCCCCCACAATATCCTTCTTTCTAAAGTGGAAAGTCATGGATATGATGGGTGCACTGTTGGGTGGATGAGGAATTGGTTGGGTGGTCACATCCAGAGGGTAGTGGTCAATGGCTCAATGTCCAGATGGAGATTGATGATGAGCGGTGTCATTCAGGGGCCTGTCTTGAGACCAGTACACTTTAATATCTTCATCAATGATGTAGACTGTGGGATCGAGTGCACTCTCAGCATGTTTGCAGACAACCCCAAGCTGAGTGATTTACACACCTGAGGGATGGGATGCCATCCAGAGGGACCTGCACAAGCTTGAGGAATGGGCCCATGTAAACCTCGTGAGGTTCAACAAGGCAAAGAGCAGGGTCCTGCACCTGAGTCCAGGCAACCCCCAGTATCAATACAGGCTGGGGGATGAAGGGATTGAGAACAGCCCTGCTGAGAAGGACTTGGGGGTACTGGTGGATGAAAAGCTGGACATGAGATGGCAATGTGCGCTCACGGCCCAGAAGGACAACTGTATCCTGGGCTCCATCCACAGCAGTGTGACCAGCATGTTGAGAGAGGTGATTCTGACCCTCTACTCCACTCTCATGAGACTCCACCTGAAATACTGCGTCCAGTTTGAGCCCTCAACACAGGAAAGACATGGACCTGTTGGAGCAGGTCCAGAGGAGGGCCACCCCTCCCCCCCCCCAAAAAAAAACCCAGGAGAAGCTTTCTAACAGGGCCTGTTTCAATAGGACAAGGTATAATGGTTTTAAAACTAAAAGAGGGCAGATTCATACTAGATATAATGAAGAAATTTTTGACAATGAGGGTAGTGAAAAACTGCCACAGGTTGTCCAAAGAGGTGGTAGGTGCGCCATCCCTGGACACATTCAAAGTCATGTTGGATGGGGCTCTGAGCAACCTGATCTAGTTAAAATGTCCCTGCTCATTGCAGGGGCATTGGACTAGATGACCATTAAAGGTCCATTCCAACCCAAACTCTTCTATGATTCTATGATCCATTTTCCTACATGTAAACCTTTATTGACACCCTCAAAAGTATATATAAGTTTTCAGGTGGTGATTTGCATAGTCCAAGATACTTCTGCTACCAGAAAAACTCATGTAAGGAACCTACGGAAGCACAAAACTTCCTTTTCAACCACCTTCTTACACTCACAACTGGCTGTGATCAAAGCATGTTTCCATAGCCCAGTGCTGCAGGATGCAGCAGAATGACACTACATGCCTGGGGCAAAAATTGTTTAATATAAAAAAAATAACACTTTTGTAGACTGCAGCAGTGGTCTTCCCTCTGCCAGCTATATGTCCAGTGCAAGAGTGTGATCAGGGCACTCAGGTCACAAATTATGTGGGTTTTGCCTGATCACACTCTTGCATATGGAATTTTTTTTTTTCCGTGCATTCAAACATACATAAATCCTTACCTTCTGCCCCAGATTATGACTATATATTTTGGGAGACATATACGGAGAAACTAGACTAGAGTATAGAAAGGAATTTTGTTAGGATCAAAACATATTATTGCGTGTGACTGGAAAATAACTTGAATGCATAGAAAGCTTTAAATGCTGGGACATCCACATGTCACAGAATCACAGAATTACTAGGGTTGGAAAGGACCTTCAAGATCATCGAGTCCAACCGTTAACCCAACAGCACGATGCCAACTAAACCATGTCCCGAAATGCCACATCCACATGTTTTTTGAATACTTCCAGAGATGATGACTCCACCACCTCCCTGGGCAGCCTGTTCCAATGCTTGACCACTCTCTCGGTAAAGAAATTTTTCCTAATATCCAATCTGAACCTCCCCTGATGCAACTTGAGGCCATTTCCTCTTGTCCTATCACTAGTTACTTGGTAAGAAGAACACTACTTACTACAACACCCACCTCACCACAACCACCTTTCAGGTAGTTGTAGAGAGCGATAAGGTCTCCCCTCAGCCTCCTCTTCTCCAGACTGAACAACCCCAGTTCCCTCAGCTGCTCTTTATAAGACTCGTGCTCCAGACCCCTCACCAGCTTTGCTGTCCTTCTCTGGACACGCTCCAGCACCTCAGTGTCCTTCTTGTAGTGAGAGGCCCAACACTGAACACAGGATTCAAGGTGTGGCCATGTTATGCAATATCAGAGAAGCTAAAGAGTTACAGGAATACCAGTGTTGCTTCCAGATGATGAGAACAACAGTCTGATTTCACAGTTGCTTTTTGACAAGCCTCAAACCACTTGCACTTCTTAAAGCTGGAATTTTACATATCATTATGCATCAGCTGAGCCCAGGCACATTGATGTGTGATCAGCCAAAGAGACAGTGACCAACATATGTTCCTCTTAAGAACCTTTCTGATAAAAAAATACTATGGGATTGTGACATAAGACTTTGATGTTGTCACATATGGTTTTAAACACCCTTTTGAGTAGCATTTACAATTAAAAAAAATTTCTTAAACTAGAGAAAAGGAAAAAAACAAGTAAATTGTAGTATCAGGGTTTCTATGGCCTAAACATAGTGTATATGTTTCCATTCAGCATTTTTCTATCTTGAAACAAAAGGCAATTGTTTTTTTATTGGATGTACCAAACTGCATGTTGCCCTGTGCAGAAACAGATGCAAGTTAGGTTTATAAGAAATGTCTTTAAAGATGCATTTCCAATGGGATGAGGGATTAATTGCATTTACCAGATATCTTGCATCTTTTCACTGGTTAGGGCACCTTTCAAGGTTATGCTTTATTCTGATTTCTGAGGTTATTTACATACTACTTCCACTCTGAAAGCAAATCAATGGTACCTATTTCAATCCATCCTCCTATCAACTGAAAAAATAGAGTCGTGGAAGAAGCGTGCAAAAACAAATGTTAAAAAAAATGCTTATCTTTATAAGAAGAACAAAAGAGTTTTTTGGGGGATAAGTGCTGGTAAAAATAAATGCTTCAGAAATACCTTCACTTTGCAACTAGAGCAAATAGAGTAATGGTTCTTAGTAACAAAGCAGGAAGGAAAATCTACTGAGGTATCTGCCGTTTCTAATCCAAGTTGCCATGGTTATTGCCTTGTCTCTAGTCAACTAAGCATGTAGTCAGAGTGCCACAAAGTGCAGTGGCTCCAGGTGGGCTGGGGTCTGGGTGTGCTAGAGGCTCTGCGGGGTCTGTCAGGGTGGAGCTGGGCAGCCAGGGACCATCCCGCTGCCCCAGCCAGCAGCCGGGCAGCCAGGGGATGCTGGGCAGCCCCAGCCCTGGGCATCTGGCAGCTCGCTGTGGACAAGGATGGGTAAAGGGCGGGCTGGGACTTGGGGAGCTGGAGACTGTTCCTGCTGTGGTGTTGCTGGGGCAGGGGCTGCTGGCACCAGGGCGCTGAAATGGAGTCCTGTGCCATGGGCAGAGTGGGGGACAGGGGGACAGGGACAGTCGGTCCTGCATTGCCCTCAGGACCCAGACAAAACCCCAGTCCTGGGTGCAGCCACAGGGTTTCCTCAGAGCAAAGACAGCGTTTAAGAGAACACAACGCTTATATGACACTGTAAGCAACTTATTTTTTATTCACAAAATATCAGAAAACTTGTTTATTTTTCCTCTAAGTCTGCTTTTCCTGTTTCCTTCCTCCCAAAGCGCTTTGTTCTTCAAGCCTTTGCTTTTTTTTTCTTAAACAGCTTCATTTAAAATACATATAACAGTATTTGTTGTACCATGCTGCGTAAATTATTTACTATCAGTGTTCTGTATTGAAATGCAAGAAAAAGTTTATTCTCAGAGAAATGAAACAACTATTAACAGTAAATTGGACTTCATTACATTTTCATAAGTCTTGATTTAAGATGATTATACAATTAGAACATCATTGCTATAAACGCAAATGTCTCCTTCCTAGCTTATTTTATTATTAGTTTACTTTTACAGCCCCCAGTCTTGTCAGAAAATTGTGTGGTTAGTAAATTATTTTTACAAAACACACTGTATGTTTCTTTTATACGCAGCCAGTAAGAATACAGGATACCTGCTGGTTCAATTATTTTATATAATTATGGTTTTGACAAAATTTCTTTTGGATGGATTCAGTTGTTATGTAACTTAATGTCAAAAACCGTAATGAATGCACTGCTTGCATATTACAAATGCACTAAAAAGCCAAATGACTTAGACTTTCAGGAGTTCAATTTGGTAGCTGTTGGAGAAACAATTAAAAAGTGGTAAACCCCCCATTATTTTTTCTCTTTCACATACCTTCAAGGATCTGACCAGTAAGTTCACAACTACCAAACAAAATAGTGTTTCCTTTTTCTTGTGTCTCACACAGACCTTAAGTAAAATCAAATTGTTCCATTTGGTGGATTTATTTTCTGTTTTCTGGAATCACCAGCCCTGTCAACACAGCAGTCCCATGTCCTCTTTGTCATGTCCCTTTGTCATCTTTGCTAGGAAATGACAGCAGATGCTGTGTCTTTTCTAAAACTCTATGCACATAGGTTGGCCACCCAGCAACTGCTAAATAAAACACAGTGCAAATGCATCCCAGCCATAACTCAGTAATCTCATCTTTACCTAAATATCAGTTCTCAGCAAACCTGTATGAATACAGGTCTTCTTTGGATTTCTTTAATTCGGTCAATGTATTTAAATTTTTTGACGAATAGGTCAAGAATGAAGCACAGAGTGAGGTGACACCAGCATTCTTCTACACAAACGTATTTATTTGCCTAGATGCAATCTTCTGAAAAAAAATTCCTTGCCCTGAAGAGCAATCTTACTGAACAGCATCCCTCTGCTTTTTGTTTATCAGTCCTCCCTGGCTTGTTAGCATTTTTCTATCAATTTTAAAGGGAGTAGCACTTCTCCCTACAAGACTGTTTTATCTGTTCCAGGTCCCATTTCCTAGAGTGCGGTCAACTACGTGAACAGGCCAGTGCACATCAACTTAGATGGGAAAATTTGGGGGGCCGTTTGACTTCAATCACTGCTACCTTTTTATTGCTATGCAGTGCCATCAAGAATTTCCATAAGTTACTGAAACTGTGGCATTATCTTAAATATACATATGTATATGTACACACACATACACATACCCTTCTATTTACGTATATAGGATTTTTTTCTTTCTTTATATACATGTACGGATATATCATAGAATCATATAACTATAGAATCATTTGGGTTGGAAGGGACCTTAAATATCATCTAGTTACAAACCCACTGCCATGGGCAGGGATACCTTCCATTAAATCAGGTTGCTCAAAGCCCCATCCAACCTGGCCGTAATCACTTCCAGGGAGGGGGCATCCACAACTTCTCTAGGAAACCTGTTCCAGTGTTTCACCACCCTCACAGTAAAAATTTCTTCCTAATATCTAATCTAGATCTGCCTTCATTCAGTTTAAAACTGTTACCCTCATCCTATCACTACATTCCCTAATAAAGAGTTCCTCCCCATCTTTCCTGTAGGCCCTATAAGACTGCAATGAGGTCTCCCTGGAGCCTTTTCTTCAGGCTGAACAACCCCAGCTCTCTCAGCTTGTCCTCATAGGAGAAGTGTTCCATCCTTCTAATCATTTTTGCAGCCCTCCTCTGGACCCGCTGCAACAGGTCCATGTCTTTCTTACGCTAGGGACCCCAGAGCTGGACACAGTACGCCAGGTGGGGTCTCACCAGAGTAGAGTAGAGGGTACAATCACCTCCCCTAACCTTTTGGCCACACTTCTTTTGGTGCAGCCCAGGATACTGTCAGCTTTCTGGGCTGCAAGAGTGCATTGCCAGCTCATATTCATCCACTTTTTCATCCACCCATAACCCCAAGTGCTTCTCTGCAGGGCTGCTCTCAATCCACTTGATGCCCAGTCTGTGTCCATATTTTGGATTACCCTGGCTCAGGTGCAGGACCTTATACTTGTGCTTGTTGAACTTCATGAAGTTTGCATGGGCTCACATCTCAAGCCTGTCAAGGTCTCTGGATGGCATCCATTCCCTCTAGAGTATCAACCACACCACTCAGCTTGGCGTCATCCTCAAACTTACTGAGGGTGCACTCAATTCCACTGTCCATGGTCCCAATAAAGATGTTAAATAATACTGATCCCAGTAAAGGCTCTTGAGGAACACCACTCATCAATGTCCACCTGGATATCAAGGCATTGACCACAACTCTAAGTGCAAGCATCTAGCCAATTCCCTATCCACTGAGTGGTCCACCCATTTTAGGGACAAGGATGTTGTGTGGGACAGTATCAAATGCATTGCACAAGTCCAGGTAGATGATGTCAGCTCTTCCCTTATCCACCAAAGCTGTAACCTACAATAGTAGAAGGCCACCATCTACAAAAGTAGATTTGTCTGGCATGATTTGCCTTTAGTTGGCTGTCACCAATCATCTTTGTTCTCCATGTGTCTTAGCACAGTTTCCAGGAGGATCTGCTCTAGGATCTGCTCCAGAAGTTTGACTTACTGGACTGTAGTTCCCCGGATTTTCCTTTTTTCCCTTTTTAAAAATGGGGGTTATGGTTCCCCTTTTCCAGTCAGTGGGAACTTCACCAGTCTGCATGACTTTTCAAATACAGAGAGTGGTTTAGTAACTTCATCTGCCAGTTCCTCAGGACTCTTGGGTGTACCTCCATGGTACCATGGACTTATGCACATTTAGATTTCTTAGATGGTCTTGAACCTGATCTTCTCCTATGATGGGCAGTACTTTATTCTCCCAGTTCCTGCCTTTGGATTCTGTGAATTGGGCCATCTGACTAGAGCACTTGCTGGTGAAGACCAAGGCAAAAAAGTGTTGTTGAGTACCTCAGCCTTCTCCAAGTCCGTTGATGTCAGGTCTATCATTTCGCTCAGCAGGGCGGGGAGTAGAGTTTCTTTCATCTTCAATATGTATATATATATATATACACACACACAATATATTTATACATGTACATACGCAGACACAGAAGACTTATACTAATTCAAATACTGTTTAATTATCATTATTATAAAAACATTTGTCTGACTTTGAAGGTACTGTTACTCCAAAGTTCTGCAGTATGCTAAGAGGAAAATCCTTCTATTATACACATAATGGTTGTTGGTAATAATACATAGAAAAATTTCAAGGTAGTTAATTAGACTTAGATTGTCTTTGATGTGTTTTGGGTGGGAGGTGTTGTTTTTTTCTTGCACTTATGAAAAAACACCTCAAAGATTACTTCAGAATCCCTTTAAGCCCCGCCCCTCACCCCAGAAAAGAAAAAACAAACAAACAAACAGAAAAAAGACAGCAAAAAGAAAAGTGATATTCTGAATTGTTATGTGCAAATTCATATAAACATGTAAATTTTTGCCCCCGACAGGTATTTACAGAATAAAACTGCAGTGCACATGCAATAGCTGTGCATGTTTTCTAATTATGGTACAGTAAAGTTAGTTACATAGTTAAATGTAATGAAACCCACAAGGACAGTTTATCCACCCTTTACGGTGTACAGAGAAAAGCAGTTTATAGCAAATATTGTGAGTATGAAGACAGTTAAATTTGACTTATAAAATACAATAAGAGTTCACCAAATATGACACTTCTAGATTTCATTTGGGCTGAAAATACACTGAAATGTCCAGAGTCCCTGAGGCATATCAATAACAACTTTCAAACAAAAAGAAAGATTATCATAGCTTACACTGTTACAGGGGTGGAGGAGGAAAACAGAATTTGTGTGGTAGGAATTATCCTTGGTTTTCCAAATGAGGTTCATCCAGTTCTAGAAATTCATCTTAGGAAGTGTTTTTAAGGTTTCTAATAAAAGTCACGTACTCTACCTAGGTTTATTCATCCTGTGAATGGAATATTTACCTACTTAATACCATCTACATGTTCTTTAATAATGCATTGTGTTTGCTTCAGTAAGCCTGTTTGCTGAACCATTACACAGTCAAAATTATTCGCTGTATGGAAAATTTATCTTCTAATGCATTATGCTGTTCCCCCAAATTTGATGTCTATTCTAATATGTCTTCTTTGATCTATTTAACCTCCAGAAAACTTCTGTCTGTATATTTGCATTTTGGGGGCTTATTTTAGATGCTATTTAGTCTCTCTCTAATGAAGATAGTATTAGGAAATTACCTGCACCTCTGACAATAAATATGCATTGGTTATCTGCCTATAGCATTCATTGACTATAGAGATGATTTGAGGTGTAGGTATGCGAAAGGTATGATCATACATGAAAGGTCCATACATTCATATATATTCTGTTAATGTAAACTTGGTCCCTCTGGTTACTGAAAGTTAGAGACACAGAGCTAAGTTTTCAAGTAATGTTTTTTTTCTTTTTAAACTACTTAATCATACTGATTGTCAAATTTTATTTAAAGTAATTAAGGATCTGATTCACCAGGTGTGGCAATAGGAAGAGGGATAAATATTGTGTACTCTAATACCTTCGTTCTTCGTATGGGGAGCAAAACTTATGAAGTATATGTTGGGACTAGCTGTGCCTGAAGATGGTCATAAAGGAAAACTAATGAAAACACCTAACTTTCACAGATGACTCTGAGAAATTATCCAGTTATATAACAGGAACTTTTAGTTTAGGACTTTTACCCATTATTTGATGCAGTGGTATCCTAGATGGACACGTGGCATTAGTAATTGAAGAATCTTATTGGAGAAAGGGATATTGAATAATTTTTTAATAATTTTTAAATTTTCTTGGAGTTTTTTGAAGATTAACAGTTTCTGTGACAGTCCATAAATCTTGAGAGAAATAGAATAAACTATCTTCTCAAACAACATCTAATTCAGACTTCATATATGTCAAGAACACTGACAGTGCAGGTACTTGAGAGTTTCATTGGAGAAAAAATATGTTTTACATTATGCGTCAGAAATAACATTGTACATGCAACAATTTTTCTAATTACCCACAGTGATGATATGCTTTGACTACTGCCAATCATGTTAACATAACTGTTAAGTACTAAGTACCTAAGTACTTACCCTTACCTGTTCTGTCCTGAGTTTCATATCTGGACTCTCAAATACTAGGGGCAAGGACTGCACTACTTTTGCTTTTGCATGGCATCTGTCATGCAAACATCTTGGTCTCATCCTATTTGCTGTGGCAGCACAAATAATTAAAATTATTTCCTCTCTGTTATTCCTCCATTAGTCTTCATTTTATTTAAACAAGTTTTGGAAGTTGCGGTTGCACTAAGGTTAGCTTTGCAGGCTATGTGATAGTCATAACTAATCTAATTATTTGCACAATTCCACCTCTAACTATGTTGACAAGATATTACTTAGTCACATCTAAAATTGGCAGAAACCAGATATAAAGAGTTGAAAACCATAGTAGAACATAGGGAAATCATAATTGCTCTAGAAGAAAAAATAAAAAAAGCATTGTTTAAAGTTAGATATATATTTATATATTCATCGTGACCTTAAAAACAGAGGTATTTCCCATATCAAAGCTAGTAAGTTACATGCCTACATTTCTCAGTTGTCCCTTATCTTTCATGTATTTATATGTTTGGTATTTTCTCTGAAAAAAGACAATGCTGTATAACCACTGTATGTTTTACTTAGGTAAATACCATGCTATTATTAGATTAAACATTGGAAGTGAAATAGTCACAGCCTGTCAAAAGTTGCTACTTTACATTTGTAATACATGACTTCTCATTAGAACCATTTTTATCCTCTAAGAAAGCTTACACTATTTTATGCTTATAAATGCTTTTAAGCAATCACTGCTTGAAGCACTTTGAAAACAATACAACATGGGTTTACCCCATTTCAATTTGGGAAAACAAACTTTGTATGGGTTTAATTAAGAACAGCTTGCAAGTGTGTGTGTCACCATGAGAGAGGAGGAGCCCCAAGATCAAGTATCAGACCAAAGTTGGAAAGTGAGGTAAGAATCTGCATCCCTGTACTTTGGGAAAGACATACCATTGAACCAATGGGGATGTTACTCAAATGAGAACTGTGTGATTATTAGACTTAGTGATTAGTCTATGGTTATTGCTTAGGCACAACTGACAAGTTAATGCTCTTAGAAGTTTTCTTGCTCAGCAAAATAAAAAAGATACACATGTAGTATGTATGGGGTAAAATAAAACCTCTCAAGTCTCAGCAAACACAGTCTGTTGGGCTAGTACCAAAAATACTGCCTTGTAAAGTTATGTCTCCATCCACGTCAGCTAACCCTGGTAGCTACCTGCTCATGGGCTCCTATCCCACAACAAACAGGGAAAAGTGTTATCCAAAATCTAGAGGCAATCTAGATTATATGAGCAAAAGCAAATTGATTGACATTACGTTGGCCAGAGGTTGAGAGGGGTACATATATAACCTGTTCCTATGAAACATCTGAAACAATTTTTCATGTCAGCACTGAACTACTTCTAGGCAGTTGCTGTGAAACATGCATATTTTATCCCTGTACATAGCAATTCATATATGTGAATTATTTTAGTGATAAGGCACAGAAAGTCTACAGTATTCTTTGGCCGTTTATGACTTTCAGTTACACATATCTAACACTTAAATATGTTTTTAGTAGCTACACTTTCTGTCAAGTTAAAATAGCGCGTTTTCTATTAGTTAGATTAATTAAATATTTCTATGGTTTTACCTATGTGGTGAACTTCATTATGCAAGATTTTCAAGCCTATTTAGCATACAAAAAAGTGCGATCGAGAAATGACAATGTGATAGGATACTGACTTCAAAAGTTCCTGAATTGTCTTATAGCCAGAACTGAAGGATCTCAACCTTTTCATTATTCCTGAAGAATATGCACACTGTCTGTATTTCTTTAAAGGAAACTGAGGGAAAGGCATAATAGAAACCTGCTTCTATCACCATAGGGATAGTAGAATTGAAACATAACATCTTGCACATTTGCAAAAAAAAAAAGAAAAAGTGTTTGCCGCCTTCTTAAGGAGAAGTCAGTACAGTCATTGAAGCAACTGATTTCTAGAAAATTAGTATCTTATGTGAGATTAAATTTTCTAATGATCCAGCTACTAAGAAAAGTAAAAAATACCAGTTATAAAGGAAACATGACTTAAGCATTACTTTCATCTGGGAGGCAAAACAGAGAACACTGCCTATCTTGAAATTCAAAATGATTTGTCCTGCTAAGAAAACACATAGCACTATATTAATCACTATTTGTCATAATTACAGCTTTTATTTTATGTCAGTTATGACACCTCAGTTTCTTGTAAAAAAAAATAGAATGATGGAAAATGCTCTGGAATAGAAGCAAACGTTCTTAATTGTCTGAAAGTAAAGGTTAAAGACATTTCGTTTTTTAAGAAGTGATATGAAAAACTATGTTACATTTTCCCACAATTAATTTGTCAAGAAAAACTTACTTATTCTTCCTCTGAAAGTAGGAATTTATCTTTTGTTTCATGAAACACTACAGAGAGAAAATGAATTGAACTGTTGCTCCTAATCCTACAGTTTCAGAGCTGACCATAGCTCAAACACAGCTCAAATAACATATTATAAAGGCTCTACAAGAAGAGTGTATTTTAACATATTTCTTCCTAAGGCATAAAGAGTGGGAGCAACTTCTCTCCTGAACCTGTTAAATTGTTTCAGGAAAGGGTGGTCATTTCTTTTGTGTTAAGGAATTTTCTCCAAAATATGGTCAGAATAATAGTGAGTATCTGTTAGATAACTGCTCAATAGCCTGCTGAAATTATGTAAATAAAGAAGCCTGTAACAGTGCACCAAATTGATGCTTGCTCCACAAAGAAATAAAGAAGTATTGGAAGTGGAAGTTAAGTTATTGGAAAGAAAATTCAAGTTCACAATTTATTTGGATCTTTCTATAACATGCTGGAACCAATGTACATAAGAAGGCTGCAAACATTGAAAGGATGTAGAAGTCAGGATGATATTGAGAAGCATAGTGAATCGTCACACAAGTGTTCTTGTTCTGGAGGTCATGAGGAGCACGTAAACCCCAATGAAGATCACAGGTGATTCCTTCTAAGTACCATGAAAATTTGTATTGGGATTTGGACTGTTCAGCATATTTAAGCTATGTGAAAACTGAAACAAAGACGACCACCAAGCAGCTGAAGTTTGATAAGGCTTTGACTACCTTGAAAAAAAATCTAAAACTATCTGCAAAGATTTTCAGCAGTCTTCCACAATACTCAATAGCCAGGCAATAAAATGGATCAAAAATTCCTGATGCAAACTGGAGCTGAGAGTCTCTGAACACCTGCAGATATATGAACAAAAATCCAAGAGAGGCTGGAATGGGGCAAATCTTTTAGTAAGAAGTCTTTAGGAACAAAAGAAATTAAATTCAGGATTTCAGACTACTACATCAAAGTAGGAACAAACCCAGGTAATGTCATCATGAAGGAATGCATTAGAAAGGAAGGAAAACACTCAGAAGTGGTTTTGATTTATTGCCAAAAAGTGACATGAAGGAAAAGGGGGGAGGTGGAAAGACACATCTTTTGAAATTTTGTATTGGATATGCTGAACACATACAGAGGGGATACTTGATCCTGCTAACGTTTGAAACTGAGCTTGACCATCTGCATAAAAATGACTTTTAAGTGAGTTAAGAGGTCAGATCTGATCTTATTTCATGGAAACCTGCATTGATTATGAGAAAACAAAGCATGTTACTAGGTAAGAGGAATAAAAACTGCCATTACCTTCTGTTCCTGTTTCTGAATTTTACTTTGTTCAGCATTATAACACCTACATTTAACTTTAAACACCTACATTTTTATTATATATAATTATAATATAATTTATTTTATATATTCTTTAATAACATTCTCTTCTTGCACATACCAAGTCTAAAGCTTCTCTCATACACCTCAGTTGCTTTGTCAGGTGTAGACTGCTGGACACAGACTCCGATATCCTACAGAGATGTGCATCCCTCTGGCAATTCCTGTCCTCTGTCAATCCCTGTTCAATTCATGGTATCTTGAAGTGGGAAAGACAAAACAGCCCCTATATGCTAGGACACAAAGGCCTGACAGGAATCTTACATTTCAAGTTAAATCAACTTCTACATGACAATGATCAACTATTTGAAAAATCTTATCCTAAAGAATCTGAAGGCATGATATACCTGCAGAATTAATCTTCAGTTAAATCTGATTTTAAGTCATGTTTAAAGAAGAACCTATCCCTAGTAAAATCAAGCTGCTGTACAGCAACAGCAAGTGATTAATGAAATATACTTTCAAATATATTTCTTATATATATATTTCTTCTAATAGAAATATACTTACCCAGAAATAGCAGTCCAGTTGGCTATAGCATGACAGGTTTTGTGTTGTCACTATGCTACTACAGAATGATAACGCAGTGAGGAGACACAAAGGGAAATCCCAGAAGCTCCACACAGTTTATTTAAGTAGTTTGCTTTTCCAGGTCTGTATAACCATAGAAGTTTTCAGATCTTAAGACAATAAACAAAAGTGACCGAAGACCTTCTTGTGTGTACTACAGAAGCTACTGCTACAGAACTAGCTACAGAAGCTAGTTCTAGCAGAGCAGAAAAAAACCCTACATCATTATGCTCTATTCTATGCAATGAGAACTGTTGTAGAACATAAACATACAGTTTGATTTTTTAGGTCCACTCTATTGAGTTAATAAATGAGTATTCATTTCAGTGTGTTCTTTACTCCTTTGTTTGGTCCTGCATGGAGCAGCAGCTGTTGCTAGCACAATGGATCAGAATAAAATTAATGAATGCTCCAGATTGCCACCCCAGCGTGGTGTTACGTGGACTTCTGTGAGAAGTCTCTCTGCAGGAAAAGAAGAAAAGAGAGAACCAAAGGCAACTGAAATGGCCAAAATAATATCATAAGTTGTTCAAGACTGGGTTACTGAATGAGACCACATTTCTGGGAAATAAGCAGAGATGAAAGATCAGGCCAATGGTAAGAGAGAAGTGGACTCTGTTTCCCTGGACAAAGATAACCCTCAGAAGGCCATACAGTTATTCACAGGTTCCATCAGACTGAATCTCCCACTTCAGAATTTCGTATGTTAACTAACCCAGTGTGTTTATGAAACTCCAAAAAGCCAGGTGCCATTAGAAACCACAACAGAGCTGCTGAGCTCAGCTTGGACGTGGCTGCAACATGGCAGAGGCAAGCTCATGTACTCCTGGACCATCAGGCTGATGATTAATTTGTCTTGGCATGTGGCCTGGAGTGAATAAAGCAGTGCCATGCTAACAACACAAAAAAGGCTAACAAGATTGCCTACCACTGATGGAAATGTAAATGAAAACATTAATTAAACGAGAATTTAGAAAACTTAGAAAAAGGGGTTGGCTGTGGAGAAACAAAAGAGAACACAGAGAGAGGAAAGCAAGTGGCAATGGTTTAGATACACTTTGGATGCAAATATTATGCTGTGAGCATGTGCAAGTGTGACCTGGACACCTGGTTTTCATATTTATAAATACTACAACTGCAAGTATGTTGTTCCTTGTGACAGAATTCTGAAGTCACTTCTGAAAAGCCTTTTGCTGCATTAGGTGCAGGTCATGGAACAGCACATTTGTTCTACATTGCTTCCTTAAAGGGCCAGTTAACAAGTACTTATCCTAATAACTATTTTGCATGCAGAACTTGAGAAAAACAGGAGACAACTCTTGTCATTTGCGTACTAATAGATACAACTTCTTGTTTGCATACAGCTGCACCAATATAAAAATACTGTATTTTAATATGTCACATTCCCTCTCAAGTACAGAAACAGTTAAACCAATGTAAGAGCAACTGTAGAGATTTTCAAAGTTATTCGATGTACAGCTAACCCCATTCTTATTGAAGTTCCCACTGTTTTCAGACAATGCCAAGTTAGATCAACTCTCAGTACTTTTTAGAAGAATGAATTTATAACAGTTTCCTCTGCTATACTATCTTATTGAACACAGTTTTACCAAGAAGAAACACTTTTAGACTACCACAGCTTAATAAAAGTCAGCCATCTGAGATACATATTTCAGTCTCCAGCACTGAGGAAAATTGAAATTTAGAGTTTCTTGGCTGCTTCTGAACTAGTCATTTATGTTTTGAAACTAAACCACTAAACTCTAAGAATTTACCTTTTCTAATTCCAGTAGCAAAATCTCCTTTTAGCAAAAGCTCCCAAACTGTAGCAGAAGTGATCTTCCTTCAATGAACGTAATCTTTCCCAGTTACTGCCACTGCCACTTTCAAAATCATTTATGCCTTCAACAAGAACAACAGAAGTCAATACAAACCCTTCTATTTTTAAAATATACAGCAAAAGCAGGAACCAGTTGTATAAATTCCAGTATATTAAATATCACTTACAAAGTTTTTAACTATTAAAATTTTCCTATCCCTTACAACCTTTACACCACTGAGAAGAGAGAAGAGAAAGAAATAGAATTATAAAACAGCATATTGGTTATTTCTCAGCTTTCTGGAGAATCCGAGGCTGCTTTGTTTTAAATATTTACTATAACCAAAAATCTCATTGCTGTAAACATATTTTACACAATAAGACAGACTTTTAGGATCAAAACAAGCCATTTCCCAAAAGCAAATTCAACAGAACAGTACAAAGCACAAACTATGTTGACAGGCTGCCATCACTCAAATGGCAAAAATATTATCAAGTTTCACAAAATGTCTCCCTTCTACCTCCTAAACAGCTATGGAACATTCTACAGAATTAAAACTGAGATGCAATGCAACTGAGGGAGGAAAAAATGCAGAAGATATTACTTCTATGGGAAGAGTTAAACAGTAAAAAAAAAAGTATTAAAGGTACTATTAAAAGTGGAACCAAACAATGATGAGGATAATGGTCCATCTCTAGGGTAGAGAGGCCTTACAGAGAGATCTGGATAGACCAGAAACCGGGCAATCACCACCTGTATGAAATTAAACAAGAGCAAGTACTGGATTCTGCAACTGGGATGGGGCAATCCGGGTTATAAATACAAATTGGGGGACAAGAGACTGGAGAGCAGCCCCGCAGAAAGAGATTTGGGGGGGTTGGGCTGATGGTAAGTTGAGTATAAGTCAATGGTGTGCCCTGGCAGCCAGGTGGGCCAACCATGTCCTGGGATGCATCAAGCACAGCATAGCTAGCCAGTCAAGGGGGGCAACTGTCCCACTCTACACTGCCCTGGTTCATCCCCATCTTGAATACTGTGTGCAGTTCTGGGTGCCTCAATATAAGAAGGACATCAAACTATTAGAATGTGCCCAGAGGAGGGTGGCCAAAATAGTGAAAGGCCTCGATGCCAAGACTTGGTCACTTGGTTTGTTCAGCTTGGAGAAGAGGAGGCGGAGGGGTGACCTCATCACAGTCTAGAGCTTCCTCAAGGGGGGCAGTGGAGCGGGAGGTGCTGATCTCCTCTCTCTGGTCACCAGTGACAGGACACAAGGAAATGGAATGAAGCTGCATCAGGGGAAGTTCAGACTGGATGTTAAGAAAAGGTTCTTTTACTGAGAGTGTGGTCGCTCACTGGAGCAGGCTCCCCAGGGAAGTGGTCATGGCACCAAGCCTATCAAAGTTCAGTGAGCATCTGGACTCTTAGCCATCTGGTTTAACTTTAGGCAGTCCTGCAAGGAGCAGGGAGTTGGATTCGATGATTCTTATGGGTGCCTTCCAACACAAGATATTCTATGGTTCTATGATTCTAAAGGACAGATATTTGTAGTCCTCTCTCAGTTTTTACTGTGTCATGAAGGAGGTTAGACTGTGTAATTGCAATCATTTTTCATGGCCTACAAACTGTATGGATGAATATGCAACTATATGGACTCTTATTGAGGCAGCTGGGATATCTTGTTCACATAAACACAAGGGAGAAGAAGTATTGCTCTTTACAACTAGTCCTTACTACAGTTTAAATCAAGCTAAGCAGCACTTGTGATGGGGCAATCAAAACCCACCACATTTTGAATATCTAGCAAGAGAATTTCATTTTGGAAAATATACTTAAGAAAGTGAAATGCCAAGTAGGAAGTGAAGCTTGTTAGAAGTAAGCAAACATGGTTTTAAATTATAATCTAGAAAAAAAGACATTTTAAAATATAATTGGTTTGTTAGGAAATTTGCAGTACCTCTATGAGAGTAAGTCAGCCAAAAGATGATTTGGCAGCAGCTTCTAGATGGAGCTATGCAACAAATCAGGGAGTAGAGTCATCCCTGACTCTACAGGAGTAACAGTGTTGGAATAAACTGACAGAACCATTATTGCCATTGCTCTTTTCCAAATGTGTACCGTAGTTTATCGTAAGGTACAGTCACATTTCAGGCTGGATCGCACTGTGACATAACAAATTCCCTGGCAGAAACCCAGCTACAGGAGAATAATTTTCTTAATGCTTGCTTACCCCATCCATTCCAAGTGCCGTTTCAATAAAATAGAACTGTGGCACTCCATCTCCTGTTAGACACCCATTTCACAATTCATACTAAGATATTGAACCTGAGTGTTTGTAGACACCCAGCATCATAGTAAGCAAGAAGGCACATGAACAAAGAAGCCCTAAAAGTTTTAAAAGGTAATGATACTTTTTGTTATTATCTGGGGGACTGGAAGTGGCTGGTGACAGAGTGCTATTAATGGCATTAAAGAGAATAAGAAAAGCCAGAGGTTATAATTATTGCTTCTTTGACCTGAGAATTTGGTGAGTTTTATTTTTAAAATTCTCTTATGCCATATGGATGTTACTTAACCTCTATATAATCTGTCCAACACCCTTTTTTTTTGCATAATAAATGCCAGAAGTTAAAGATCATACTGTTCAGTTCATGTAAATATTCATTTCAGGACAGAGTTAGTTCTTATCTACTATGTTGTTATATACAATATGTTACCTAGTATAAAGTGTTCAGTCATCACTAACCTTCCCCCTAATACACGCTATTTATGTTATTTCTGTATAATCATACCTATTTTTATGATTCTGAAAAATATACATACACTAGAAAGAGTAAAGTACATTTAAAAATACTATTTCACCTCTCATGATCCTTGTCAAAATACTATGTTTTTAAAATAGAGAGAGGGTTATCAAAACACATTTGCAAAAATGAACATATTTCTAGCTTTGTAACACATTGCAGATTTTGCCAAGCTATTTTCCACTCAGCATGAGAAATTTTGCACCATATGTCCACCTCTCATTTAGAATGTATATTTATCTTGTTTGGAATAATAACCAGGAGAATTATCTCGTCCCCAGTTATCCAGTAAAATGCCACCTATCTTTGGGTGGTGTTTTTTTTCCTTTTCCTTCCAAATTAACACTTTGACTCTGCTTCAGTTAGAAAGACCTCCTTTCAGTTTTAGACTTGGGCTTACCCATTAAATTATGAAATGTCAACTTTGCACACATCCTACTAAGTTCTAAATATACCTTTCCTTTATATTAATATGTAACATATTTTAATCAGCGCTTGTGTTGATAATGCTGCCTAAAGAAGCAATGAATTCTGACACTGCAGAAAATCATGAGCCCTTTTTCACAAGCTGCAAATTAGATGTTCTACGCGGTACCAATATAGATAAACTTGCAAAGATCAGGTCGAATCCAAATCCTACTACACAACGGCAGTAGCAAGAATACCAATCAGAGCAGCTGCTGGAAAAGGAATATTTGTACTGCCCGTGTTTTTGCAGATTATCTAACGGCAATTCCCTCATGCTGTTGTCATCGAGCTGTTACAGTGAGAACCAGCAGATGGTTTATCAATCCCAAAATGCAGGTCAGGAGCTACAACAGCTGTGTGTGGTCAGCACGAGTAAACTCATGCAGAGCAAATGTGAACTGGGAACTGTGCAGCATGGAAACACAATGGTTTCCTTTCCTTGTTACAATGAAATTAGTCTGCAAATATTTCTTAAACTTTTAACTTTCCAGAATGAATTCAGTAAGATTTCTACAGCAGTCTTGTGTAAACAGTCTACATATAACAAACCCAAGACCAATGTATTGGTGGGGACACTGTTAATTAAATTACCTTATTCCGGCCTGAGCAAAATGTACCATCCCAAATTACAGATTAACAGCCCTGCAGTTGTTAATCTGAGGAAATATTTTAAAGTTTCATATAATTTATTCACCAGCATTCCTGTGTACCCCTAAATATTTGTATACATGTTTGGGTTCAAAAAGGGAAAAAAGACAAAACCCCACATTATTAGACAATTCGCATCCCATTGTACAGAAAACTGTGTGGGGCTATTTTTGCATACATTGCTGCCTAAAGCACACAGAGTTCACAGTCTTTCATACTCTGACATCACAGACTAGGACAACGTAATGTATCAGAAGAAGTCATATATGCTTGGAAAAAAAAAATTACAGCAAAATATTCAAAAATTGTCTTAAAGTTCATCTTTCGGTAAATGTAAGCAATACCTCCCATGTCCTGAGTAATAATAAAATAATAAATTAAATACCAATGACTATGTATCTTTTTACATGTTTTAGAAATGCTGTACAAACATGAAAAGAAATAATGAAAAAATATAGGTCAGTGCTTCACTCAGTTCCCCTTTATAATTAGTCTTAATCAAGTCAAAACAGTTTTCCCAGATACCACTTTAAGTTTATCATAGATAAAATCTGTTCTTTGAAAACAAGGAGCACTTGAATTTCTTCATTTGCAAACAGTTCTTACATCAGCTAATAAGTTTTCAGAATTGCACTTATCAAATGCATGTAGAGTTATAACTCTGAGCGAAAGCTAAAAGATCTGTTCTGCTTCTGATCTTCAATCACATATAGGATTATTTCCAACAGTGCTGCTTTAAAGAAGAATTATTTTCTTTAATCCACTATTTGTATATTGTATACAATGAATTTCCATATTTTTTCTTGAGATTATTTTGGAGTAAAGTCCAATTAAGAGAGCTTAATTTTATCTCATTGCTCTTAGTTATGCCTTTGGGGAAAAAAAAAAAGGTTACACTATATAATTCCTCTCCACACACAGTGTTAAGTTTCTCAGATGTTTCTGATCCTGATCTTCTCTGTTAGTCATCCCTCAGCCAAGACCTCATTCATATTTGGCTACTTCAATTTTCCCTCGAGTCAATTTTCCCAGCACCTTATCATTTTTATGCTATGTGAGAACAGTTATCTTTGGCTTTTCTGGGGTTCCTCTACCTGGAGAGAATGGCTCATTTTTTTTATGTCCTTACAAGTGTATGTCCACAATGTAACAAACCTTGGATATATTTTTCAAGCAAGAATACACATGTTCTTTTAGTGTTATAAAACAAGGTATAAAGTTGCAATATGGAATGTTATTTTATTCACAGATAGCTTATATAAGAAATAATAAAAAATAACTTAGTACCCTAAATAAGAGTAACACTATATCTCAAGGGTTTATCCCTCAGCCTGATTTAATATACATGGAGACCAAGAGAATTAACAGTACTCTCTTTATACTTCTGATGTCAAATGCAGTCATTTAAATTATTGCCTATTGTAAAGTAGTAAGTTTCATACAGAACTTAATGGATTCTTTTTAAACTACTTTCTGAAAACAGAAAATATGTCTCATTTGGAACTATTGATATAGATACCAAAAACAACAACAAAAAACCTCCACAAACAACCCAAACTCTGGAAAGAATGTAAAAACCAACAACAACAACCCCACAAAAACCCCACAACCGCAAAGGAAAATAGGAAATATCTTGATTCTGAAGTGTTTATGATTTAAACACCTGTTGTTGACACAATTTGTGAAAACGGTTGTTTTGGTTTTGATAAAACACAAGGCCGGCCTTCATCCTCAGAATTCCAAAAATGAATGGAACAAAAGGAAGAGAATAGAGATAGTATGAGAAAACAAACTGGATGCATATACTAAAGCTGTATTGATAATACTAGATGTATTTATGTTCTTATAGGGTTCTCTGCAAAGAATGTATGAAGATAAATTTTGAAGTTTGCCAAATACCATTTTTTTCCCTTCTAGTAAACACTATGATTCACTGTTTTATTATTGAGAGAGCTCTCAGAAGAGAGACTACTTGCAAAACAGAAAAAGAAAGAATATACTGCCATTAATAAAGCTGGTCAGAAGTGGATAATTTTAAAAAAGGAAGGTAGGATGGAAGACACTCACTCAGGTTTTCTGATAAAGAAATATTTTCCTTTGGCTTAACGGCACTAAATTGTGCTACCTCATAGAAACTGTAGGTTGTGTTCTGTTCAACCATGTGAAAAAAATCCCTGCCACAGATTTGTTGCCTTAAATCTTGTTCAAGGAAATGACTATCCTAAAGGAACTGAAGTATTTTCTTACAAAAACAAACAACACGCAAAACCCCCAAACATTCAGTGGGTAGCCCAAAACTCTTCTCAATAATGAACTAAAAAAAAATATGTATAGACATGCAAACAAGATGGGTGCAAATGCTTAATTAAGACAAGCTTAGCAAGTAAACAAGAATCCATACAATCACACTGTTTAAAATTACAAAGATGATGTAGGAAGTGCTGAAGTCTGAGATCTGCTAGGGAAAAAAAAAGAATGACATCCAAGCCCCTTCCATTTTTCTTCTAGGTTGCACATTTTCCCATTTGTCTTCAAAAAGCCAGTTACATCTGACAAAACATAAAACAGATTTTTCTAGTTGGGAAGCATTGCTTTACATAAAAACAAAGATCCTTTCTTGAAGGAAGCCATCCCCAACTGCTGATTTAACCACAAATGTAAGATGACAGACAGAAGAAACTATACTAAGACCTTATTCTTTAGTGTGTTAGATTTGTTTTTGTTATTTGGATTCACATTTTCACTTGGGCAGACAGAACATACGGAAATGTAATTGTACCAAAACATTAGGAAAGCAATCACATCAAAATGTTACATCAAACCAATACTTCCAAGTTTTGAGGCAGAACAGAGATGGAAACCAATTTTGCAACCTAGTTCTGTCTTGAAAAATAAACAACCACGTTTTTCTTTATCTATGCTGGAAATACAAAGACAAGACAACCTTTTAGTCTGGAGTCCTGAATACCAAAGAAACTCTCCAGTTACTTACTTTATTTATACTTCTGCCTTTATTGAATAAGAACTAACAATCTTCATTGTGACCACATCTGACAGGCTCACAAAAATGTATATTCTTCACGTGGAAGGTAATTCTTCCAAGAAAGTTCTCTGAGCCACCAGTAGGAAGCATGTTTGTTTAATCAAAACCGCATCTTTCAGCAGAATTACTAAGCTTTTGGAGGAGATGGGGACAGCACTGCTCAATGCTGTGCAAAGGAGACTGACAGCTCCTGCAGTAGACGAATCTTCACAAGCTTAATTCTTCAACATCATTGCCTCTTTTGCCCCTATTTCTCATTGCAAAACACTGTTTCAACCATAGCTTTGCTATCATCTACTCTTTCTCTTTTAGTCTAGAACAAAGCAGGAAGTCTAGGCAGAAACTCTTGGCAACCTTAGTTATGTCATCTTCCCTAACAAAATGCTATAATCAAACTCCACCCTCCATTTTGAATTTCCAACACATTCTTGAGAATTATCCTTACTGATATACATCAGTGATTCCTTCTGAATTAAAACTCGCCTTTGTATTAAGGCTACAGAAAACAGAACTCCAATGCCCGCTCCAAAAACCAACCAAGATAAGCAGCCCATCCACCTGACGACTCCTTATCACTTCATTTGTGACTTTATCATTCTTTCAGGACTCATCCGTTTCTTTTGCTTTATAGCTATATTGTAAACTCTTTGATTTTAGTAATATTTTTATTCTTGTTTTCTTGAACTGGAGGTTGTAAATCAGTATTTCTGATAAAAGAAGCATCCACTGACAATTATAGGGTAAATCAAAGGCCTCTGTTTTCCTTTTTCTTTAACAGCAGAACAAACACATATTCAAGAAAAGTAAAAGGATGGTAATTCAAATACTAAATTAATTTGAGGGATTTTTTTGTTGTTTGTTTTAAAAAACATAGCATAGGGAAGAAGTAGATATTTGATTACTTTGTGTGTGAAGTTAGTCCCAGTCTATATTCAGGGCAGAACTGGAGGAATTATTTATTTCGGTATATTTACTAAGAAAAATTTGGGGAGAGACTATTTCATTCACTTTATTTTTATTATTACTTCATTAAGTTGTTATAAAGCTTGTCTCAGATAATTGATTTTAGTTGAAAACATAAAATATTTAATTTCAAGAGCTGAAATGTATCATATTGCTAAAATATTTTTCCTTGATTTATTTCATCAAACTTATTTGCTGGAGAATAATTATTTTATCAAGTTCCTATGGTTGATCCCAAAAATATTTTTAAGCAAAACTTGTTTAGTTCTATTGGAATGTAAATAACAGCCAGATTTGGGGTAATTGGAGGTAGAAATATTTATAAAAGGATAATAAATATTTTTCAAATCTTAGACCTTCTTTATCAGGTAATTGGAATAAGACCAAATGCTTATTTTATTTCCCAGCATACCCTTAATACCTTCAAATCTCAAGGTTTGAGACAGAATATTAAACTAAATAGACCTTAAGTCTGAGCCAGTATTTCTATGTATATTGGGATTAATGAGCCCTGTAATTATTCATTATATTAGGAGATTGACATGAAGTTGATATATACCATAAAGAAATACTGAGCATAAATTATCATGCAAATTGTTTTTAAAAAGCTTTATTCTGGATAATATAGTGGTCAACTATTGCAGTAAAGTTACATTAGTTACTGCTTGGTATCTAGAAGCAGACAACAGCAACATATGAATGCTTACCAATATATTGTGCAAGTATTTTCCTATGTTTTTTTCTAAGTCCAGGAAACTCTGTACTGCAGCTAATGCCATGCCTTTGTACTTGCTAGTTGACAGTAGGTGTAGTTGCCTCTTGTTTTGAAGTCAAAAGATTAATAGCGGTCACATCCTTAGATGTAAAGCATATTAGAAGAGCTTATTTTAGTGTCACTCCAGCACTTTTCCCTACAAAGAGCATGGCCTTGAAGGTGGAACCATGAACAAGGAAAGGAGCAAAAAGAAAAGCTCCAGGTTCATTAAGAACCCTTCTCAGATCTCTCACACATCTAAAGATGGCTTCCTAGCTTCTGCTAGAAGAAAAGGTTGGTTCTCTCAACAATGAATGTTCAAATCTTATAAAAATTGCTCATGTCTATTATTTCTCCAGTTCAGATTTTTCCCACATTACAGTAAACAGGATTTTCAAATATCACTTACAATTTTGTCTGTTGAACTTAAAAGCTCATGCCTTTTTTTCCTGGTACCATACACTATAATCGCTAACCTTTAGCCTTCCTTTATTGTATTATACATGGAATTGAAGAGCAAATGAAAATTTGAATTAAATTACTCTATTAATGTAATCACTACCATAGCCTAACTTAGTTTACATGATATAAACAACACACATTAGTTACCTACTCATCTGCAGTATGTCTACCATCTTCCTACAGATTTCTGAGAAAATTAAGCTGATACAAAAGTCATGGAGTCTCAGAGGATGGCAGCCCATTCTTTGTAATGTCCTCTACTTCTAAACCTGGGTAACAAGCATCTGGATAATACAGGGATAAAGGTTCATAATAAAGCCACAATACATAAAAAATACCCATTGTACCAGGGCTATTAATCAGTAAGTGGTAGCAGCCCAGAAAAGTAAGAGAGAAAATTAAAGTGCTATGAATGAAAGATAATGGATGTCTGACAATGTCATGTTCCATTAAGTGATTTACCCAGTACACTCTCATTAGTCCTGCAACCTCTGGCATCAATTTCCATAGCAACAAATGGCAATGTTACCAGCCAGAGCACGTCCAGCAACAGAGAGAACATGCTCTAACTGTGGAGTTCAAGAAGGAAAAAAATCTATTATAGCACTATAAGTGTATACTGTACAGGAAAGAACCACATGCTGGACATTCC
>NW_010522469.1:51077-54018 GCF_000687285.1 Phaethon lepturus
ATGCCTGTGGGTAATGTTTTGGCTAGTTCCTGTTTATGACTTGGAAGAGGTAGACACTGAGAAAAGATCACACAATTTATTATCCCAGGACGCAGGCAAGCAGCACAGTGCTTTTCGTTCCTTTTGGAGAAAGTCTATTATGGAGGAAGATGTGTTATGTTACATTGCTATTTCTGAACTTGATACCAAGAAGTCATTCCTGTTTTGCACCAGGGAGCCCCCATGATGAAATTCCTGGATGACCCACGGCATCTCCTGGAAAGTCCACCTGTGACACTGTCATGTCCTACCCTCTGCCTACTTGCACAATCACGTCATAGACAGTCTAGCACTAACTCCCCTCAAGGTGAGGAACATCGTATCTGTTATCTGTTATTCCCCAGTCACACAAGATGGTTTTCTACAGCTTTGAGGTATAGGAATTTATCTTTGCCTTATACCATGAAGACTCCTACTATTACTTGTCCTGATGGTCCCCAGCCCAGTCCCAGTTACAATAAATTAGTGGCTTTCTGCAGATCGCAAGTATGTGTGCTATTACATTGGATGCTTTTGTCATTTATTACAGTAGTTTGTGAAAGCATAAAGACTCCCGTTGTCTAGGAGAACCTACTAAATAAACAAAAGAAAACATTTCCATTCTTTGCGAAGCCTCAGCCTATTTTGACATTTTTTAGGAATATTTGTTGGTTCTTTACTATTACATAAAATATTGTGTTTGTAACTTAGCAGATACTACATGAAAGCACTATCTTGCATCTTCCTGCCTCTCTACAAAGCCTTCATAATCCACTGTTCCTCTGTCAGCCACTCTCTGATGTGGCAAGAAGCGTTGTAGTCTGGATCTAAATAGATCACATATTTTTCTCACACACACAAAAAAGTCCTTTCAACAATAACAACAAACTTCTTTGCAAGATGCTAGAGAGCATAAAGCCTCTGACATTTCCTTCCTGACCTTCCACTGGTGATCATGACTGTGTCTTCCAGAGATTAACAGGTTTCAAGAAAAACTCTTTGCAGATGGGCAGAGCGTCTGTGGCCAATGCACACCAAACACCTGCAGCAGGCTAACAACAGTTCCCCCAAGCAAATAGTGAGTTCACTTCAGAAAAAAAAAAGAATTGTAAATGTTGCAAGAGAAATTTTTTTCAGATATTTACTCTGTTGATTTAACTTGGCCTGTTTGGGGATTTAAAACTGGAGAGGAGAACAAATCTGCAAGTTGGAGAAAACTCAGTTACTGAGGTGCAATGCACAGGATGTAAATCCACACTGCTTTTCCCAAACAGAGCAAGGGACAGTTTGAACATTAGGGTTTACTGAAGTCACTGATGAAGATTAAATCTTCAAAAACTTGGAGAATGAGATACTTCTTGCTGCCTTTTTGTTTCACGGGATGGAACAGTCTCTTCCTCTACCAAGTTACACTCAGGTGGTATAATTGATATGCGTGGCAGCGGAAGGGTATCTCCTGCTGGATGGCCCACAATCTCCAGGTGACTTCCATTAACATACTTAAATTAGAAGCTAAGCTAAATTTCCTTTTAGGGAGACTGATTCACAAGCATATAAGTTACTTTTGGAAAAGGTTCCTAAAAGTCAAGATTCTTAAGTTACTTTAATAGTTCTGCTACCAACATTTTTAAAAACACACTTGATAATTCTGAATCTCATTTCCAGGTCCCCACAGGACATTCTAACTGTCTCCTTTGTGGGACCAAAATGAGGCTTTGCATATTAGCAAATGTCTTGGAATGGATTGGCTTTGTATGTTATATAAAATGTTATCACTTCAAACAAAAATATCATTTAATTCTGAAGCTTTCAGTGTAACTGTTACTTTGCTTGCTGTGTGACTTCTATTGCTGCACAGAAATACACATTATAGCTGAGGAATTGCAGTGCATTGTACAAAGGATATACTCCTGATTGACTGTCTTGTGTTCAAACAACAGTTATCTGAAAAATTATTTCATCTTTAATAGGCACATATAATCAAAAACATCACATGATTTTTTTCAATTTATCAAGAAGTTGAAATAGTTGCTCCCCTCCCACCTCTTTCCCCCCCAAAAAAACCTCCCACATCATACATTTGTCTGGCCTTCAATTAATATAATGCACATTAACATCTTCTTTTAAAAAGATGTAAAAGCTGGTATAGAATATTTTTCCTATTTTGTGTTCCAAGATTTTGGTATCCATTGAAGTGAATATCAAAATATAACTACAGTTAAAACAGTTTCTTTTCAACAGAGCACATAATTTAAATATGTAATTTATGGAAGACTTGAACTTGTAAACATTTCAGTTATGACACAGGTTTTCAATTGCAAAATTTCCAATTAGATTTGCTAGGATGTATGGTTCTGATTTATAAGTATAGTCATTTGTCAGTATAAACATTACTGTCCAATGTAACTCATAATATATTGTTAATTACAAGGCCTATTCAAAGACATTAAAGTGCAGAAACACCAATGTTATTTTGATGACCATGCACCTATGCAATTTGTGGGCATTGAAATCTTAAGGAAATAATGTTGCTGTTAAACACAGTTATTTAATTCCAAATGTCTAAACCATTAAAAGAAAAAAGTATGCACTACTTTATGATTACTAACTATCATTATTTTTTAAATTCAAAATTTTCATTATTCTGTGTGAAATATATTCTCTTTATCTATAAGACTGAGGCTAATGTATTTATTGTAGAGGCAGAGGTATTTAAAAAACCCCTAATGATCATGCTGAAGGAGAAGCAATAAAAAATCCCCAGTCCTGAGCACAGATACATGAAGGAATCTCCCAACAGAGTATTTAGGTATTTGTGTTCTCATGCAAGAGGTTAAAAATGCTTCATGAACAAAGTCTTGGGACAACTCCAAAACAGGAGCTGAATAAACTAATGATAGAGAGGAAGGAAAAAAAAAAAAAA
>NW_010522470.1:0-65915 GCF_000687285.1 Phaethon lepturus
CCCGCCGCCGGGCTCCGCCGCAAACCTCCGCCTTCCGCGTGGGGGAAACGTTTTTATTTGTGAGACTCGGTCCGGTGTGTTCCCGGCAGGGCAAGGCCAGGGAAGGCTCGGTGCGCCCAGACGGGGTTCCCGATGCATGCCTTCCCCTGGTCTGGGCCAGAGGTTTGCCAAGGCCTGACTGACTGACGTCGCTGTGGCCTTGTGCTTCGCGTTTGAACAAAACATTCTGTCAGGTCAAGACTAGAGAGATAACTGCCAAAGTCAGGGGCAGGACAAGCTCCGAACCGATGTCAGCTTTGGAAAATGTGTGCATTTTAGAGGCTTTTCCTTTCAAGCTGCAGGAATGGGCGGTGGGGCATCGATGGACTTTGCTCTGAAATTGAGTTTGAAACATACAGCTTCATTTGGGATCCCAAAGTGACAGCTGCCATGTGCTCGTTTGCATTAAACAAAAAAGATGCATGGGACAAAGGAGGACAGACCCTGCGTGTCTCCGCGCCTGGCTGCTGGCACGCTCAGCAGGTGCCACTGGCAGTGTTATCAGTGGGTTCACACAGCATGTGCTGACATTTAGGGCTGCTCACAGCAGACATAACTCTGAAGGTTTTTGTGTCCTACTTTGCATTGTTTTTAGAGCAACCAGGGCACACTGGATTGTTGTTCTGCTTCCAGGTTTTGCCCCACTTTTGAGAATGATGCAGGAGATACACCTGCAGAAGAGGCTACTGTGTAGCTGTATTCTTCCTCTTTGTGTCTGCTCTACATACGGGAAGATACGCCCCATAGTTTTTCAAGAATTAGATCCTGAGATAGACTGCCTCGTTGAGTTAATCTGGAAAAATGGGACAGGTTTCTGTCCATTCTAACAGCAAATAATTCATTATGGCACAATGCTTCTTTGAGACTTATCTCGATGCAAGTGTGCACTGGTGTAATCAAAATAGTACAAATTATTGTGTGAACGTCTTTTTTTCAAATTAGAAATAGTTTATTGTTCAATTTAAATGTATTCCTAATCAATTTTAGATATACTAAAGTATTCCTGGTTGGAACGAACATAAAAGTGCACATGTAGATTTTTGCACAAGTCTTATTTACACCAATTAAAAAAAAAATCATACCTCAGATGCTTTCTGTTTAATGTAGGCAATATGTAAGGCACCACAATCCTTTTCAAACTACAGGTGGAGTTATCACGTCTTCATGGCTTGAACCAAAGAAGGAGTGTCTTCTGAGAATTATCACTCCTGAAGACTTATTTTGCAGTTCTGCCATAGGAAAGTAATAATTGGACACTTGACAGGACAGGCTCATTCTTGAGGGAAGCAAAAGTTTACTTGATTTTTCTCTTTCTTCCCCCAGAAATTTAAAAGGGAGTTTGTCCAAGGAGATGCCTATTTTCTGTATTCATCAGTGCAGAAAAGGATTTTCCTCCAGTGAATAATAATCTACCTTTAAGAAGAGCTTTTTCATTACAGTATCTCCCTTTATCTACTTCTGTTCCAATTTCCCTCTTCATAAAGTTGGTATTTGCACTGCCCGTTATCTATGTACTACTCCATTATTATGGAAAACTAACAGATATTATCACTTATGTTCATGCCTCGGGCTCTTTCTGGGCATCTTTCCAGAGTCTATATAAGTGCTTTTAGGAGAAATGTACCATTTTGTTGTCTGTTATTACTACAGGATTTAACTTTAACTGTTTGTCAAAAGCTTAAACAGTCCCTGAGCATAAATGTGACTTCTGAAGGTAGGCTTTGCTCTTGGCATTCTCTAGGTTTGCTGTTCGTCCACGCAAGAGGAACACTATGTATTTTCCCTGCCACACTCAATTGTTATGTATCATCATTCATTTTGTTTTGTAGCTCCCAAAAGTGTGCCAAGCGATTTAGAGAAAAATTAGAAAGCCATGGCCTGAACTTGGCCTGAAGTATGAGCCTGCTACAAAATGTGACATAAAATAAGTCTTGCTGACTTTGTAACAACAGTCCGTCTTTTGTAGCTGCACTGGCATTTGACAGTAGGAAAACAAGCAGGTAGGAATCAAAATGGTAGCCTTTCTGCCTCAGCAAGCTGTAAGGAGCAGGTTCTTCATCTGATCTGAATTCTTACTCTCTTCATTTATATCAGTAACACAGATCTGAATCCTTATTTAGGGTTAGCAATAAAAGGATAAGTTATAAATGTTAATCTTCTTTGCTTTTTAAAATGATTGATTAAACTGCATTAAACAATCTGTGGATGTTCTTACTCAACTTTTTAGTGTCCTTATTTCAAATTAACTAAATTCTCTTTGAAAGCGAAATGCGTGTTTAAGCCTATTGATTGTTAGGGTTAATATGAAAGAACTCACTGTTGCAGAAAGCACTCCATCTCAAAGAAAGGGGTATATATAATTCAGTTGGATTTTTAAGACCTTTTTATTTTTAAGTTTTAGGAAATTTTCTTCTAATTCTATGTCTAGGAAAAGTAACTGTTTTCTATTTCTTTTTGAAAGCAAACTAAATTTTCTTAGGCAATCTGTATTTGTGTTGCAGGATAAGACCAGAAATTGCCTGGATGGTGGAACAATCAAATATTCCATGCATCGCTCTGCTGCCGGAGGCTGTACTCTCTTGTTTGCCTTTTTTTTATTCTGAAGACAAATGGCTGCTTCCTGGAGATACTTTCATGCACTTTGTTTTCTGTGTTTTGTAGATTTAATTTGCTGAAGGAATTTATCTTTAATTGGTCATGGAAGTCAAAACTCTTCCTGAGCATGAATGAAATTTCAGGACAGAGGTTCCTATTGGTGAAATCTCTTGCATTTTGGGGTATTTCAGTAGAACAGAAGAAGAAATTATGTCTCTTCTATGTTTGCTATGTCAGCACACATTTCTACAAGCAGCACACATTTCTACAAGACCAAAGGGCACTTAGAACTAAAATGCACAGTCTCTACATAATGTTCCTGCTTTTAACTGTCTCAGTTTGTGTTGACTGTTTTCACAGTGTACACCATGGCAGAGGTTGGAGTTTGGACTTGTATACTTCTTCCATTTGTATCCAATTTTGTTTTTTTTTAAATTAGTTCTCTATATATTTTTGAGTCAACTCAAGCCCAAGTACCGTTGTTTAAATAAAAGCCTGTTTGCCTGTCCACTGCTGTCATGAGCCTGTACAGGAAAGTTCTATCTCCTTTAATAAAGAAGAAACAGAAGATTCACTTAGTAATATTTTCCAGCCTGAGTTTCATCTTTTCCCTGTGCGATGTTAATATTTTTTAGGTAGACATCAAAGCCTTAGAGAGGGAAGGGTTATTTTGTTTTTCATAATTTTCCAGCCCCTTTTTCCTGCTGGAAATTGCCTATAAAATGAGATCTGTCATCTAATTCTCAACTTTTTATTGGTATTTTAGTCACATTGAATTTCCATGGCACATAACAGGATCCTTTTGCTGTGAACTGTCAATAGAAAGTCACCTATGTTTGAAATTTTAATCTAAATACATTGGGCAAAACAAAAATGGGGAGCAGGAAGGAATTTAGGCTGGGTACATCTCAACCTGAGAGAGAAAGCGCTACTTCCAAAGGACAGTGTGCATTCATTGTACTGTCGTCATTGCATGGGTGTTGAAGGTGGGCAGAATAGATAACCTTGTCCATCTCTTTCTGCCGAAACTGAAGAGGAGTTTGATGGCTGGCTTAGACCAGATGCTTCAGCGTTAGGTGATTAAAGGTGACTCTTACTTGCTGAAGCTTACTCCAAGGAGTCATAGCAGGTCTAAAAGTAAACCTAGATCTCCTGATTAGGACTCAGTGTCAACATTTCAAAGCCATCCTATCTCTAAACATGCTCACCTATTCCACCTTCCCTATTCTTTAGTGTAAATAGATGTATATATACTTTCTATACTATATATATATGCACACTTGTATACAGGCTACTGTTGCTAGTCTACTCCTAGGACTGTTCCGCCAATTTGTGTTGTGCTTTTCTAACACGTAAGTGCTAGGCTGGAATGGAAGAAGCTTATTTTCATTTATGACCCAAACTGATATTTGAACTTATATTTTTCAGAGGTGAAAGGCTAATTCCATAATCCCCCACAACCCTTTGAATAATCCTTTTTCAGATGGAAAACAGAGCCAGGAGGAAATAATTGGTTTATATGATTAAAGGCAGCTACCACAGTCCCTTGTTCATGTAGCATTCAGGTGCTGTTATCTCTGTCCTTCAGCTTGTTTTGCAAGCAGCTGCTAGTTTTGTCACAGCCAGAAGGCCAAGATGAGCTGGGGAGGGAGCGTTGCACTGGCAGTCAGGAGGTTCTGAAGTCCTGCTGGTGACTGTCCCGTGGATTTGCTACAGCACTGGGGATAACTAGCTGCATTTCTTTGTCTCTCTTGTCACATTAAAAGGAGGCTAAGGAAACTGTTATGTACTTCTTGGGAGGGAACTGAGAATTACTTAATGATTTAAAATGTATTTAATTTTGTTATGCAGCTTATTTTCTTTTGTTTAAGTTAATACAAAGCTGTCATGGATGGCCTAAGCTGCATAAAAACCAGCCTGTAGTTCTCTGCCAATACCAGCAGTAACAGATGGTCTGCTTCACAGGGTTGACCACGAGTTCAACACGAACTGCAATTTGGAACAAAGGAATTACTGAGTTTGGTGAATCAAATGAGTTCACAACTTAAATACAACTTTTTTATAAAGAAAGGGGTCAAGTTTCATTCTTTACCACCAGTTTCCACCAGTGTTGTCCCAAAGAAAGTATGAACTGTGCTGAGCTCTGCCACGGTGTCAAGGTATCACCTGAGATATGAGGTATCACCTGAGATCAGGCAGGTGACTGACACAATATGCACGAGACACAGAGTTACAACTGCCTTTTTCTCAAAGGAGTGGAAGTCTGTCTCTTTCTTTTCCAGCCAGCTCCTGATTTTCACAAAACCTTTTGAAGTATAATAACCTCAAGGCCTGAGGCCATGACTCAAATCTGATGGAATTTAGCAAAAGATTAAAGGTTGTTGGGAGGGACTAATAAAAGGTCAGATGTGTTAATAGAAGGCCCGATTATTTTAAGTCCCATTTCCATAGGGAGTTAAGGTTAGAGTTGTCTAGTACTTAGGGTGCTTCCATTTAGACTAGCTGGTGCTGTATCCACTTGGTTCTTGTATGCCAGGGAAATAAGGACTGGGACTGGAGCTGGAACATGATGGGGCGGTGGGACTAAAAAGCAAGTCAGACTTAGAGGTTTTTTTATTAGAATAGATAATTTTCTGGTAACCACGATGACACTGACCAAATACTGTGCTTAGCTGCGTTTATTTTTCCACTGTTACCTATGATTCAGAGGCAACAGTCTGGCCCTTCCACTTTGATAACTAACAAGAGCACCAGTGAGTCAACAACAGTTGATGGTGCGGTGCCATTCAGTTGCAATGTGAGATGGATCATGTCTCTCAGGATTGGGAGACAGAACAATAGATCGTTGTGTAAATTGGAACTTATTGTCCGGATTCATTGCCTTGCCTTAATAACAAAAGCTGACCCACTGCATTAGCTGCCACACTAGGTATAGCTGGTGTTTGGGGGTAATGCCTTTAGAGCCATGTAGCTCTCTTCAGTGGAAGTCAACGTAAAGTCTAAACGCCACTTCAGGTACTGTAACAGGGTTTGAGAGAGAAATGTCATTGTAGTACCTGAAGTAGTGCAGTGCAGTACTCTTGTGATGGTCAAGTCTTTGAGATGAAGTGTGGTTTTACGAATATTAAATCATTCACACTGCACAAGAGTTTTTTTGTACTTAGTGTTGAAATTGTACATCTAGTCTAGGATTTTAGTGTATCTGTTTCAGAAAGGGTTCAAAAGAATCTCCAGCTACTTTTTCATCTGGGGTGTAGTAATAATCATGCTTTTCTTCTGGCACTCTACTAGCACAAAGGACAAAATCATAAATCATATTAGAGGACAAAGTTATATTTGTTGTAAATATTTACTATTCATGAGTTGACTGGAGTTCATTGACTGGACAAAATGCCTGGAGGTATATTTGTGGAAGTGGTTCAGAATTGTTTTTTAACTCAGTATGATTATAACTCAAACAATAAGAAAAGAAATACTGCCAGACTTGGTATTACTGACATGGAGGATATGGCTGAAAGTAGAACATCAGATTAAGAATTCAGGAAGCAATTTGGAACATGCTGTCGTGGCACTACGTTTCAAACTAACAAAAAGGAAAAAAGTCAGTGTGTATAGCTTTGTGAAGTGAAGTTTGGCTGGCAGTAGGTGAGGGCTGCATGGGTTATAGAGAAATGGTATGGGACATGGATGAAAAATAGGAAAGGAAGAGGTGACAAAACTGGCCTTTTTTCTAATTTTGAATTTTAATTAGTACATTACTGAAAACAGGATACTTGAAAAATGCACTAATACAAATGAGCAAATAGGTTTAGAGTATCATAAGGGGATAGGCAATTAGAACTATTGGACATTTAAGGTTTCACAGAAGGGAAGAAAAACCAAAATGAAATCAAATCTTAAAGGAGCATATAAACAGAAATAGAATATAAATAGCCATTTTCAGTCAAGGCTCTCAGAGGGGCCACATTCATAAAAACAGTAGGCCACTGAGATATGCAAATTGACATTAAGTGATTATCTTGGCAGGAAAAGCCTAATAATCATTTCCTCCACTGTTGGTGTGTTCTAAACTTGATTCACTTGTGAAACAAGTCTGGCCTTTACAGATAGCAAGTGGTCATCCAAAGCTGTATCATAGCTTTGGATTGTAGCACAAACAACCTTAAATTGCTATTTGTCTGACACTTTCTTCACTTGCAACCTTAAGCTGCAATTTTCTGGATTTTTTTGTATGTCAGATTTGTATGTAGATTTTTTTTAAGAAGGAGAACTGAAAATCGAATATTCTGTCATTCAGGATTTATTGACCTTTGTATGGGCTACCACTGACGTGAACATTAGAAATTTAAATCTTCTCTACAGCTCTCTTCCCTTCAAATTAATGAGATAATGATTAGTCACAATTAGTTGTCATTCTCTTTTTTTTCATCAGCATTAAAGCAGTCTGAGGCTATTGAGTTTCATGGCCATTTGCTTTCAGTAGAAGACTGGAGATGCTCAGGAATCTGTGTTTCATTCTGGAGTTGGGAAAGAATTTGTTTTTATGGTTCTGACCCTTCAGCCTATTTCTCCCATATTTGTTCCCTTCTGCGCTATCCTACCCCGTTCCTCCATATCTGCTCCCTTCTGCTGTATCACGCCTTGTTCCTACTCTAATCTCTTTTCTTCCCCCTCGTTGCATTGTTCCTATTTGCTTTCTCAGAAAGTCCTTATGTCCTCTTTTGGGATCTCTCTTTGAGATCCAGTACCTCCCTTGCCTCGCGTTCAGGGAGTCTCCTTGCCTAGGAAAGCCCAGTTCTCCTTTCACTACCATCAAAGTTTTGACTTACCCTTTTCCCTACTTGTATATCTTCCCAATCTCACCACCTGTTTCCTGCAGTTCATTATCAATGTCTTTTGTTTTCTTTCTCCCTTGCTGCTGATCCCTCTTTCTCTCCCCAAGTACCTGTACCTCAAAGTATCTTGCCTTACTGCTTCGTTTGCTTTTCATTTATGAAATTCTGGCCTAGGCTTCTAGAGCAGGCTGGCCATTGTACCAACCATGCCTGGCAGATTGTCCTAACTTACCTTTTGCTCTCACTGTGTCCTGCTTTTGAATTGCATTGGATTGACTTTTATCCTCTCCATGCTAAGTAAAGAAAACTTCCTTTGTGTGTTTAAGGGTGTTAGCATGGTGTCCTGGTATTGGCTGGGTGGGAGTTACTCTTCTTCCTGAGAGCTGGTACAGTGCTGTGGTTTGGATTTGGGATGGAAATAATGTTGATAACACACTGATGTTTTCAGCTGTTGCTGAGCAGTCAAGGACAGTCCAGCTTCTCATGCCCTGCCCTGCCAGCGAGCAGGCTGGGGGTGCACGGGGAGCTGGGAGGGGACACAGCCAGGACAGCTGACCCAGGCTGGCCAAAGGGATATTCCATACCATACGATGTCATGCCCAGTATATAAACTGGGGGAGTTGGCCCCCAGCTGGGGAAGCACTGCGTGGCCCGGGAACTAACTGGGCATCGGTCAGTGGGTTGTGACCAATTGTGCTGTGCATCACTTGTTTTGTATGTTCTTTTATCATTTTTTTTCCCTTTCTTTTCTGTCCTATTAAATTGTCGTTATCTCAACCCACGATTTTTACCTTTTTTTTCCTGATTCTCTCCCCCATCCTGCTGGGGAGGGCGAGTCAGCACACAGCTCTGTAGTGTTTAGCTGCCTGCTGGATTAAACCATGATATGTGGTTTGAGGCCAATGAGCACACAGGAGTCTTTTTGCTTTTGGTCCCAGTCATAAACCCAATGCAGTCGCTCTTAGGACAGCCATTTGAGGGGAGACCTTTGGAAGAGCCTGTAGCCTTCTATAGAACTGTGAACAGTCAGGTCAGTGTGAGTGATAAGGAGGGGATGAAACATTCAGCCACTCTGTTGAGGTTGCATTTGCAAAAGTCACAGAGGGGAGAGAGCAGAATCTCTGCAAGATTTGGGAGATTCACCTTTTAGTCAGCATTAGAACTTGAGAACAACTCATACATATTCAAGGAGAATAATAGCTACAAACAAGGTTGCCCTGTAATTTTGGGGACAGCATAATGTTAGCCTAAAATTTGGTTCTGAGCAGCTCAGTTCCACAGGATACATAAGCAGCTCTTTATGGTGTGGGGGCATGGTGGGGTTCAGTTAATGGATATTTCTTGAGTGTCTATCGCAGAAGGTTTGATGAACCTTGAGTTTACTGTATCTTCTGGGAAAAAGAGGTAGAAAGTGAATAGCAGCTCCAGAGCATTCTCTCCCAAGCAATATTTACCTATACATAGTGTCTGTGATCTGCAGTCTGATATCCATAAGTGCTTTTGTGTCTGTCTGCTCCGTCACCTTAAAGCTCTTTTTTGCCACTCTTTGGAATAAACTGGACCCCTTGTTTTCAGACAGTTTTTTAATAACTATGATTACCCTTTCTTGGCTGCACTTTCCTCATGTCCTTATTTATATAGTAGGGAGTTTCTCCATTCCTGAATTTCCATCTCAATGCTTGAAGAAGCTTTCATAATTTCACAGGGGCTTCCTTTATTTTCTTATTCATTGCCCTAAAGCTAGCCAGACTTCAGAGAGGGTAATCACCGAGCTTGTCATACGCAACACCGGTGCTGTAACAGTAAGAGCAGAAAACTGCGAAGCCACCTTTGCTGCATAGCAGCTGGTCATGGGTGAAACATAAAAACTTTTCGATCTTGGGGTTTTGGGTTTTTCTCTTTTTCTTTTTTCCCAGCAGCATACTTTTAGAAAGCTGTTTTAAAAGCTTCCTCAGAGACCTTTGAAATGATAACCATTTTCCTATCTTTTCTCCTCATGAGAGAGATGGCTCATGCTGTTATGTAAGTTTGCTGTTTGTGGAGGCTGCATTGTTTCAGAGACCATGGGACCAAGTAGGTGAAGCTGGAGGAGGATAGCCTAGTGGGTCTAGTAGAGTGGCAGCATTTATACTGCTTTGTGCAGTCCTACTTAAAACTGTGTCCCTGAAACATGACAAAGCAGAGAAAAAAATATCTAATTGAAAAGGTTAAGGAAAATACTGTAAGATATGCTCTTATTCATCAAATAGAATCTTCTTGTCTTCTGCAAGACTGGAAAAGCTTCATAAGAAAGGAAAAAGTAGCTGTGCAATGCTGTGGCATGGGACTTCCCTGGATTTGTTACACCTGCGGAAATACCGAAGGTTCACTACACCATTATTACTGCTGTGTAGCAATGAGGTTTTGACACTGTGTTGTGGTCTAACCCAGCGGGCAGGCAAACACCACACAGCCGTTGGCTCACTCCCCCACGGTGGCATGGCGAGAGAATTGGAAAAAAAGGTGAAACTTGTGGGTTGAGATAATGACAACTTAATAGGACAAAAAAGGGAGGGAAAAAGATAATAATGGCATAAGAATATACAAAACAAGTGATGCACAGTGCAGTTACTCACCACCTGCTGACAGATGTCCAGCCAGTCCCTGAGCCGTCGCCACCACCCCCTGGCCGACTCCCTCCAGTTTTGTTGTTCAACGTGATGTCATATGGCATGGAATATCCCTTTGGCCAGTCTGGGTCAGCTGTCCTGGCTGTGTCCCCTCCCAGCTTCTTGTGCACCCCCAGCCTTCTTGCTGTCAGGGCAGTATGAAGAGATGAAGAGTCCTTGAATTAGCATAAGCACTGCTCAGCAACAACTAAAACATCAGTGTGTTATCAACATTATTTTCATCCTAAATCCAAAATACAGCACTATACCGGCTACTAGGATGAAAATTAACTCTATCCCAGCTGAAACCGGGGCACACATAGAGAGTAATAGTGCTTATAACCCTAAACCTGCACTTTGCTCATGCTGCTTACTTGTATTTCTGGTATTGCTATCTCATGTCAGATTGTAAATTTAAAACTTAATTGTTAAAAGCTTTACTTGTTTGGAAGAAAATGAAGTGTTACACTGAAATAAAGTATGTCTGTCTAAAATGTCTGTCTAACGTATGTCCACCTGAGGGACAGGATGCCATCCAGAGGCACGTGCACAAGCTCAAGGAATGAGACTATGTGAACCTCATGAGGTTCAGGCTGCACCTGGGTCGGGGCTACCCCCACTAGCAGTACAGTACAGGGGATGAAGGGATGGAGAGCAGCCCTGCCCAGAAGGACTTGGGGCTACTGGTAGATGAAAAGCTGGACAGGAGCCAGCAATGTGAGCTTGCAGCCCAGAAGGCCAACCGTCTCCTGGGCTGCATCCAAAGCCACGTGGCCGGCAGGTCAAGGGAGGGGATTCTGCCCCTCTGCTCCACTGTGGTGAGACCCTACCTGGAGTCCTGCAACCAGCTCTGGAGCCCTCAGCACAGGAGAGACATGGACCTGTTGGAGCGGGGCCAGAGGAGGCCACAAAAATTATCAGAAGGATGAAACACCTCTCCTGTGAGGCCAGTCTGAGAGGGTTGGGGTTGTTCAGCCTGGAGAAGAGAAGGCTCTGGGGAGACCTTATTGCAGCCTGCCAGTACTTCAAGGGGGCATACAAGAAAGGTGGGGACAGACTTTTTAGCAGGGCCTGCAGTGATAGGACAGGGGGTAATGGTTTTAAACTAAAGAGGTGTGTATTTAGACTAGATCTAAGGAAGACATTTTTCCCACTGAGGGTGATGAACCACTGGCCCAAGTTGCCCAGAGAGGTGGTAGATGACCCGTCCCTGGAAACTGTCAAGGTCAGGTTGGATGGGGCTCTGAGCAACGTGATCTATTTGAAGATGTTCCCGCTCATTGCAGGAGGATTAGACTAGATGACCTTTTAAAGTTTCTTTCCAACCCACACTATTCTGTGATTCTATGATTCTATGCAAATTTATGTTTGTGTCAGAAAAGCCTTTCTGAACTTCATATTTATATAAAACAAAGGTTTTACTGAAACAAAGATCCCACTAATAGTTTTTAATATTAAGAATTTAAACCATTGTACTTGAGGTCAGGATCAGGACAGGGCAGTGGATCTTCTTCAAGGCTTTCACTTTTTCCTACCTTTTCTTGTGATGCAACTTGCAAAGGTCTGAGGGCAGCCCATCATTATCTTCAATATTGGTTGCACACCAACCTGCTAAGCTTTGAATTGTTATAGTCTATACAATCACAATCACAATTTGCACAATCACCAAAATCATCCTGATAATTTTTCATGCATGAAGTCCAACTCTGTTTACCTGTTAAGTATCCTTAACATTTGTTGCAAGTGATTAAAATTCACCCCAAAATTTCCTAGCCTGTTACAGCACGATTGCAACGATTTCTTTAATTAGTGTTATTTTAAAATATATGTAGTAACAAATAACATCCTTCCATAGAGTTTACACTAAATAGACACATACATACATATTATAAATTAGACAATTTATGGCATTTTTGGACACAAAACACACACAAAGAGAACTGGAACCTACATAAACAGTTACAGATGGATTGGAAATAGATGGGACAATTTCATTATCACTCTTGATCATGATTGAAGCAGAAAGTTGTTGTCTTCCCATGTGTAATGCCTGCCTTGGCCTGCTGTTTGCTGTCTTCCTTCTGTAGAGACTGTTCCGAAAATTCCATCTTGTTCTATTGTCCATCATTGATGCAGAGCTCTAATCTCAGAAGACATCTTGAATCATCGGTACCCTTTTGGGTCCTTGAATTACCCTCTCTTGAGGTAGTCTATGCCGAGGATACAAGGGGCCTCTGGACCAGTCAGAATGGGGTGCTTTTCCCACTTGTGCCCTGTTAAGCTCACTTCAGCCTCCAATACAGTCAATTCTTGGCATCCCCCTGTCACTCCAGAGATCCAGATGGATTCTGTGTCCCTATACCCTGATGGCACCAGTGTACGCTGTGAACCAGTGTCTACCAAAGCCTTGTACTTCTGTGGGTCTGATGTGCCAGGCCATCGAATCCACACAGTCCAGTATACGTGTCATCCCTTTCCTCCTCCTGGCCGAAGGCAGAGACCCTCTATTCCTGTTCCTTGTCAGAGTATTCACTGTCTGACCTTTGCTGTGCCACACCAGAAGTCCCCTCACCAGGGTCAAGGGAAGTAATTTCAGTTCTATGTCTGGGAGATCACTGATTGCCTTCTTGTGTCTCTACAGCGACTAAACAGACAGCCTTCTTCGTTGGCCCCTTCTTAAGAGCTGTCTTCCCTCTCAGTTCACGTGTTTGGGCTTCCAGCTTAAAGGTGGGTTCACCATCACACTTCCTCAAGTCCTCTACCTGGTCATGCAGGAAAAAACAGAGTGCACCAGATGGTATGAACCTGGGATTCCATTTCCCTCTGACTGGGGCAGGAGAGGACTGATTTCTGAGAGCGCCTGGTCCGTAGGGATGAGGAGGTACGGAGATTTTCCTCAATGTTTTGGAACCAAGAAGACACTCTCTCCACAGCTGGTGTATCTATATCTGGGCAATACATCACTGTCAAGCTGTTAGAATATGACACTGCGGCACTTTGAATCACCTTCCTCCACATAGCCTGTGGGCACAGGACATCCTCCAGATCTTTGGAGACCTCGTAATTGTCCAGATCACTGTAAATGACTTCTGACACCACCAATTCTCTCAGGTGTTGAATGCCTTCATCTGTGGTAGTCCACTTTCCTGGGGAGTTCACAAGACTCCTTGAATGGATATTTTGCCCTCACACTTCAGAGGAGCCGTCTCCAGAGACTGCAAATTGCTGCCTCCTTTCCAATTCCTCTCTCAATTCCCCACTTTCTAGCAAGGGATTCCAGCTGTTGGGCTTCCTTACCTTCCAACTGATGACTGCTGGCCCTGTTATCCCAGCAATCTGCTCACCTGGCTGGTGGCTGTAATCCTTCTGCACATCTCAAAGTTCTGATGAGGTCCGGGACTGGGTAGTTTCTGCTTCCTGTCTGCATTCTCTCACTCCTTCCTCCAGTCTCTTTGTTGATGGACCAGGTTCTTGATCAAACCTTTCCTCTTCTTCCTCCTCCCTTACGAAGCGATGATACGGACCCATTGTTCTTCTTTTCCACTGTTTCTTTTTCACTGTACTTTCACTGTACAAGGCAATTACTGCAGTTGTTGTTGTTGTCTGGGTCTCTGCGTCAACCACAGTCCTCTGAGAGTACTGAACTGTGGCTTGATAGGCACAGACCAGGCCCTGGTACCGTGCTAGGAGCTCTTGGTTTTCATTGGGGTAGGCAAAGCACCCTTCTATCAAGTGGCGCATCAGTTTGCCAGGGTTTCTTGCCTGCTCAGGGTAAAGTCCCAGGCTATGGGAGGTGATAACCGTCCTGGGAACCTGCCCAAGTCCTTCTACACACCCTGCCACCCAGGGACCTCTTCCTGCAGGGCACATTTCAATATCGCCTCATCCAAAAGCTGTCTTCTCTTACAGCAGGACGAGACCAGATTCCACAGACCCCATAATATGCCAACAGTGTTAATTACAACTCATGTAAGGTTGAACAAGGACCTCAGGAGTTTGCATAATGAACCCATTAATATCAATCCTGGGTAGAGAGAGGGAGGTGTATTCCACCATGCCCTCCACAAGATTGCTCCCCCAGAACAGCACGGCCATCAATGCCAAGGACAAAGCACATAGTCACTGTTTGTACTAGCACGTTCCCAAGTTCCTTCATCCTCCCCACAAAATAGGTCAGCAAAATAAAGAGATAAGCAATGCAGCCAGCAAACTCCATGACCCGCACAGGAGCTTGACACTTAATAACTACTACAGCTATAGCATCTTAATGCAAAACTGCTGTTGTCTCGTGCCCCACATTGGGTGCCAAAAAGGACTGTAGTGGGTTGACCTTGGCTGGACACCAAGTGCCACCAAGCCTCTCTATCACTGCCCTCCTCAGCAGGACACAGGGGAGAAATTAGGATGGAAAAAAAAAATAACCAAATTGTGTTATGTGGGTCAAGATAAAGGCAGTTTAATAAAGAAAAAGCAAAGGCTGTGTGCAGAAGCAAAAGAAAACAAAGATTTATTCTCTACTACCCATCAGCAGGCGATGTTCAGCCATTTCCTGGGAAGCAGGGCTTCGGTACACATAGCGATTGCTCCAGAATACAAACAATGAAAAAATGAATGCCCCCACTCCTCCTCCTTTCCCTCAGTTTTTATAGCTGAGCTGACGTCATATGATATGGAATATCCCTTTGGCCAGTTCGGGTCAGCTGTCCTGGCTGTGTCCCCTCCCAAGATCTTGCCCACTCCCAGCCCACTAGTGAGAGGGGAATATTGGAATGACAGCCCTGACGATGTGCCAGCGCTGCTCAGCAGTAGCCAAAACACTGGTGTGTTACCCACACCCTTCTAGCTACCAGTACAAAGCACAGCACTGTGAGGGCCGCTGTGGGGAAAATTAACTCCATCTCAACCAGACCCAATACATTCTTACATATTCCTAAAATTACCTGATCAGCTCCTTGATAAAAATTTAAGTTTTTCCATCAAATTGCTACATATTCTACGCTTGCGTAGTGTTTTGATATCTCCATAGTTGTGAAAGCTCTGGTTTCTATCCAATACTACTTTTTACTTATCCCAGGTCCGTCAGTTTATTCATAGTTGTTTTAAAATGTCTTGGCTGTAGCACTACACAAACGTTCAGTCTTTTAAAATACAACCGATACATTTATGTATCTAACTGGTTTACCTTCAGTTCTCAACACTCAAAATATTAGGTTCTATAAACAGAAAAAATTATATCCATGTGCATTTTTGTATTACACACACACCTTTATGAGTTGGTGATCTATTAATCATAGTCACTCATAATAAAATGAGATATATCCATCATCACTAAAACAAACAGAGTTTCTTCTGTTTGGAGATAGAACCACCTTTGATTCGGATTCTGTTTTCCCAGTTGCTTTCACTTGTTCATGTTTTTCTCTTGTTTTTTCTTCAGACAGGGCAATTGACCTATAAAAGTATTATATCTATCCCTGTTCAGATATGATAATAAAATGAAATTAAAATCAAGTGAAACAAAGTCAAGCAAGTTAAAATCATATTCATAGAGTTCAAATGGATTACTTTTCTGTTTTACTTCTGGAAGATGAAGCAGAAATGATTTTTAATAATAGTTATCTGAGTTACTCCAGCTTAAGTATCTGCCTCCATTGGATTTTCTAGTGCTGTTAAAAGCCTGATTAACTGCATTTTTGCTTTGTTATTTCACACAGTTCATCAGCTAAACCCTTATGCTATTGTTTAAAGTTGTCAATTCATGTTTATTATCCATTTATTATCTATTATTTATAAGTGATAAGGTTGGTTTAGCTTATATTAGCAGTTCTTTTTTTATGCATAAGATGGTGGGATAACAAAAAATGCTTCTACAAATATATTAACAACAAGAAGACAGCCAAGGAGAATCTCCATCCTTTATTGGATATGGGGGAGAACATTGTCTCCAAGGATGAGGACAAGGCTGAGGTACTTAATGCCTTCTTTGCCTCAGTCTTTAATAGCCAGACAAGGTATCTTCAGGGTATTCAGCCCCCTGAGCTGGAAGACAGGGATGGAGAGCACAATAAACTCCTCATAATCCAGCACGAAACAGTTAAGAACCTGTTAAGCCACCTGGACACCCACAAGTCTATGGGGCCTGATGGGATCCACCCAAGAGTACTGAGGGAGCTGGCGGAGGAGCTTGCTAAGCCACTCTCCATCATTTATCAGCAGTGCTGGTTAACAGGGGAGGATCCAGACGACTGGAGGCTTGCCAATGTGACGCCCGTCTACAAGAAAGGCCGGAAGGAGGATACTGGGAGGTGCTGGAGCGTGTCCAGAGAAGGGCAACGAAGCTTGTGAGGGGTCTGGAGCACAAGTCTTATGAGGAGCGGCTGAGGGAACTGGAGTTGTTCAGTCTGGAGAAGAGGAGGCTGAGGGGAGACCTTATCGCTCTCTACAACTACCTGAAACGGGGTTGTGGCGACGTGGGTGTTGGTCTCTTCTCCCAGGTAACTAGTGATAGGACAAGAGGAAATGGCCTCAAGTTGCACCAGGGGAGGTTTAGATTGGATACTAGGAAAAATTTCTTCACTGAGAGAGTGGTCAGGTATTGGAACAGGCTGCCCAAGGAAGTGATGGAGTCACTATCACTGGAAGTGTTCAAAAAACATGTAGATGTGGCACTTCAGATACGATTTAGTGGGCATGGTGGTGTTGGGTTGATGGTTGGACTTGATGATCTTAAAGGTCTTTTCTAACCTTAATGATTCTGTGATCTATACAATGCTTCACTTTTATCCCTTTTTCTTAGGCCCGATTGCTGCAGCTTGTTGTTAGGAAACGTTAAAGCCCTGACTCATTCCTGTGTTTACTATCCCTTTGAGCCTTTCGGTCATCTCTCAAAATTTGCCTTGCCTGTTGGAACCTCTGTGCTAGTTCAACCAAAGGAATGGCTACCAATCCGATTCAGTGGTTGCTGCTGCTCAAGCTACATTCCCATACTGCTTTCCCAATGGTTTTCTCTCATTGAACCCCCTGCTCCATAGAGAGATCCCTGTTTACAAGCACTGGTTTTTTTTGTTATTGCTTTAATCTGTCTGTTCAGTTCCTTGTGATAGCAATTTGCTTTTACAGCTCTAACTTCCGTTTTACTACAGTCTTGATGATTTAAAGAACTACTTGTTTTCTCTGCATGGCTGTCTATATAGCAGAGCTGGTTTTGCAATAGCGCATATTGTGGTGAGTAACTGTTCTTTTCTGGATTTCTCAGCACAATTATTATTATTGGTCCTTAGTCTAGATGGGTCTGGATCACTCTGTCTCTCTCCTTCCTCATATTCCAAGTCTCCCAAAGAGCTGTGGCAAACTCATTATGACTTTGAAACTCTGCTTACAGGGTCACTGTGTGTTTCTGTCCTCCTGTGTGGTCATCCCCTGCAGGAGGACGGCAGGGATAGGTGGGATGATTCTGGATGGTTCTGATGGAATATTCAACTTCTCTTTTGTATGCCCCTTCTCTAAAAAAACTACAAACAACCCTTTAGGACTTCACTCGGTTCTTGCATTTACTCCTTCAGAGTAGCTATCTTGATTGCACTGGGGACAGCCTGCCCCGGTATTCAAGCTTTGTTACACCCATGGATGAGCTAGTACCCCGCAGTTTGTGTCCTGACCATCCCTTAGCTCCACCAGATCCATGGGCGTTATCCAATGGTCCAGTTCTAATCTGAGCATGAGCCATGGGAAGGGGGACGGCCAGGGCTCCCAAGACTGCCACTAGGAGGGAGAGGACACATTTTCCTCTTTCCATGCACTGATCTACTAGAAGCAATATGGCAGAGTGCTTGTTGGGGCATCACCCAGCAACTCCAATCCTGCCCACACTTCTGAAGCAGTTTCTACATATCTGGTCTTGCCGAGTATCTTCTTCTGCCGTGTTATTTCTTAGCACTACCTTCGGGGTTATGCTATTCTGCCACTCCTTACTCTACCACCACCCTTTCACCGCTTACTGTAAGAAAGGGTATTGGGGGAGTTATACTGTCAAAGGTAACCATTTGTATAGCTTCTAAATTATTCCTCTCCTTAGATTTTTTTTCCTTAAGTTACTGTCATTTTGTTTTGTCCATACCACTGCTGTGTCTCTTAACGAAGCTTTTAGTTTATTCCATACTGGCTTCCACAATTACAGACCCTAAAGTTGCAGACGCTCAGCCCTGGGGACAGCCTTCCACGGCAGTGCTTTTAAATGTGACCTAGTCATAACTTGGGGCTTGTCTGCCTTGCTTTTCACAAGACCACAGACAGAGCCTAATAACTTTTTCAACCCCACATATACCTCCGTGCCCTTATTTGACTTATGCTCACCCAGGTAATACAGTTATTCAGTTTCTGGTCTTCCATTTAAAGCTTGCACAGTGCAACACATCCACTCAGCCTGCTAGCACTTACCTCACTGGTTCCCAGATCCATCTTAAACTTATTTATCAGGTGTTTTGGTTTTTTTTTTTCCTGCTTTCCTAAACCAATTTTGCCTGACCCAGAGGGCTGCGATCCTTTAGCAATCAGTAATTGCCTACTGTGATTTATGTATTCAGCCTGGGCCGCTGGTACTGGCTTTCCTTTTTCTCTCTGCTCCCCTCACTGAACATCGCACGAGATTTACTTAGTCACCTTACACCCTTTGTATTTACAGGGTGAAGAAACACCCTTCTATTTTGCACAGCCACGTTCCCATCTGAGAATGTGTCCTTCCCAAACACTTGGGCTTTAGTTGTGCCTCAAAAATTATACCCCAGCAGAAATGGCCAGGCTGAGGGGCAGAAGGTGTGCAAAGAGGGGCTAGCATTTGATCTCAGAGAAGTGATTAATTAAATGTGATCTGTCTTCATCAGGTTTCTGACCTTCTTCTTTCCTGTCAGTGAGGTCAGCCGTTGGCTGTCAGAGGGGATGTGTGTCGGGGGAGAGATCACCAACTTTTGGGAGTGCAAGTGATTTTAAATGGGATGCTTTCACACATTAATGTGTGCTCACAAATGGCAACGGAAGGTTAATTTTAGATTAAGTTGTATTTCAGTGGAATAAAAATCTGAAGAGGTGTTGTGAGACACAACTGATATGAAAAAAGTAAGGTTTTTGTCTGAACAGTAGGCAATGGAGTTTTATCGTATTAAATCTATAGGTTTTCATGAATGGCTGAAGGTACATGAATTCCTCCATCAGTTTCACAGCCTATTGCAGACAGATTTTAGTGAAACAGGTTCACAGAATCACAGAATCACAGAATCACAGAATCACTAGGTTGGAAAGGACCTTCAAGATTATCAAGTCCAACCATTAATCCAGCGCCACCATGTCCCCTAGACCATGTCCTGAAGCGCCACATCCACACGTTTCTTGAACACTTCCAGAGATGGCGACTCCACCACCTCCCTGGGCAGCCTGTTCCAATGCCTGACCACTCTCTCAGTGAAGAAATTTTTCCTAATATCCAATCTAAACCTCCCCTGGTGCAACTTGAGGCCATTTCCTCTTGTCCTATCACTGGTTACTTGGGAGAAGAGACCAAGACCCTTGTTGCCACAACCCCCTTTCAGGTAGCTGTAGAGAGCAATAAGGTCTCCTCTCAGCCTCCTCTTCTCCAGACTGAACAACCCCAGTTCCCTCAGCCACTCCTCATAAGACTTGTGCTCCAGACCCCTCACCAGCTTCGTTGCCCTTCTCTGGACACACTCCAGCACCTCAATGTCCTTCTTGTAGTGAGGGGCCCAACACTGAACACAGTATTCAAGGTGCAGCCTCACCAGTGCCGAGTCCAGGGGCACGATCACTTCCCTGCTCCTGCTGGCCACACTAGTGCTGATACAGGCCAGGACGCTGTTGGCCTTCTTGGCCACCTGGGCACACTGCCGGCTCATGTTCAGCCGGCTGTCAGCCAGCACCCCCAGGTCCCTTTCCGCCGGGCTGCTCTCTAGCTCCTCCTCCTTACTGTGCTATTAATTATTAGAGGAGACTGTATTATCCCTAATGGGCTTGAACCATCACCAAAAATGTTTTAGCTTCATTTTTGACCATGCTAATAATGGTTTCATCTGTCTTGTATAGTATACTTTCTGACTACTCTAGAAGCAGCAAAACTTATTTTGGTACAGTAGTAGGATATACACAGGTTGCAATATGGTTTTGATCTGTATTCTCTTTTCAAATGCCATTATACCAAATCCGTTAAGTGCTTCCAATGGATGGGCTAAAAAAATGACTGTTAGAGAAAAATAAAGTTCTGCCATATTTCTGTTTCTCACTGACTCAGCAGCAGACCTGGTGAGTTCACAAACAAAAAAACCCTCCAATTTTTAGTTCTGCAAACTCAATTTCAACTCTGACAGTCATCTGGGTTCTTGACTTCCCAATTATCACCATTGTTAATAAAGAAAACTCTTTGAAATTATTGCTACCATGCTCTGTTCTTTTTGGTACCTATGAAATTTCTCTGACAGCCTCTGACCTTCTCCATGAAGATATTTCTGAATTGATCGTGAGACTGTGAGTAGCAAGGACAAACCTTACCTTGATTTCCAGAATCCCTGTTGAATAACAGGATTTGCAGTTAAAAAACCCCACAACTTTTAAAATTTGGAGCTAAGCAAATTGATATTGCAATCAGTGAAAGAGTAAATACAGAACTCCAATCACCTCGCAGAATTCTAGAATAATTTAGTTGGTTTAACACCAATTCTAATTCAGAAAATAAGTATTTGTTTGAATATGTTTTAGTTTGACTGTGTGACTGAATACCTCAACAAAAGGTAAGTGGTAATTTTGGTAGTGAACTGAATCCCTCAGAGCAGAGACATGAGCTCCAATGAGCAATTCCTTCATGAGGCTGTTTAATGCTAAGCTCCAAATTACATATCCTGGATTGCTTTCTCATATGTATTTTAATAAGCTAAAAGGATGATTTGCTTTAAATAAGCTAATTACCTTTAGGCAAGGGATCAGTATTGTTAATGGCCGAATTCATGCAATTCCTCTACTTAATCACACCCATTTTCACAGACTGATGCACCTACATGCAGTCTGTTTAATAAGACACATTCCCTATCTGCTAGCTGCAGAGATTAGACAGTAGCTGGATCAGAAGAAAAAGGTTATTTTAATTCCTGGTTCTTCAGAAGATTCTCTTCCTTTCCACAAAATGGTTAGGAGGCTGTGCTCTGAAAGGCAATTATATTTTTTATTAAAAAAAAAAAAAGGAAAGGGTACTACAGGGCGGAAGTTTGATGATGCTTGTGGATCCTTCTCCAGTGTTAGTTTTTTGAACATAGAGCACTAAGATCACAAGGGTCTCATAGGACTTGTGTTGAATTCTCTCTGTGAATAGGCAAATAACTCTCTTTGCTCTGAGCTCTATTGTTCTAATCTTCTAACCTGCATGTAGTCATGATTCAGAAGGAATTGTTCCAACAGGGGATTCTCAAAACATGGACTCATTTATATTAAGGCATTAAACATCACAAGCAGAACTTTTTCAAGATTTTATAATTTTTTCCTTATCTAATCAAAAAGAGAAAAAGGAAAAAGCTTTTAGTCAACCATAAGTTTAGGTGCGTCATTACCAAAGTTACCAGACTGGTTAAGCTTTTTGAAGGTGGTGTACAGATTCCATTAACGTGACTGTAAGAATATCCTACGCTCGTGGCTGTCAAACTCTTAGCTCAGAGGACACCTCAGATTTTCTTGTGAGCTCTCAGCATTGCAACATACAGCAGGTTCGTAAACTCTACAATTTAGTACAGTTTTGCAGACTTCCTTAGACTACACAATACAGCTTCAAGGTTTTCCAAAAACTGTGGGAAACAAAATTAATAAAGATTTCCCCCTATGGGATTATAGATTATGGACTGTAAAACTGCTCCCAAGGTCATCTGAAAGGCCATCGCTGTGCTTTCACTGTGAAAGGTTCAAGCAGCTGTTAGCTCTGCTTTATCACCATGTGATATATCACACTATTATGGCCATATATTTTTATTGTCTCCACTAGGCAGAGCGTGCCTGTGACTTTGTCTCATCAGACAGAGTTAGGTTCAGAGATGGTATTCAAGGTAGTGAGCTCTTTTACATGCCAGAAAATTGGTGTAATTTACCTGAGAAAGCAAGAGTGATGAGATGTGGCAGGAAAAGTAGCCAACAGGCAAGTACACACAAAATAATTCAAGACTGCAACAAGACACAAAAAGATGACTTGTCCTGGTTTCAGCCAGGATAGAGTTAATTTTCTTCACAGAAGCCAGCGTGAGGCTGTGTTTTGGATTTGGGATGAGAAAATATTGATAACGTGCTGATGTTTTGAGTTGTTGCTATGAAGTCAAGGACAGTCCAGCTTCTCGTGCTGGGCTGCCAGCGAGCAGGCTGGGGGTGCACGGGGAGCTGGGAGGGGACACAGCCGGGACAGCTGACCCAGGCTGGCCAAAGGGGTATTCCCTACCATACAACGTCATGCTCAGTATGTAAAGCTGGGAAGAAGAAGAAGGAAGGGGTGGAGGAACGTTCAGAGTGATGGTGTTTGTCTTCCCAAGTCACCGTTATGTGTGATGCAGCCCTGCTGCCCTGGAGATGGCTGAACCCCTGCCTGCCCGTGGGGAGTGGGGAATGAATGCCTTGTTTTGCTTTGCTTGTGTGTGCGGCTTTTGCTTTACTTATTAAACCATCTTTATCTGAAACCATGAGTTTTCTCACTTTTACTCTTCCGATTCTCTCTGCCTCCCCACCTTGGGGGAGTGAGCAAGCAGCTGCACAGTGGTTAGCTGCCGGCTGGGGCTAAACCATGATGATGACTTTACAAAAGTCGTTTTTATCACCCACCATAGCTACTTTTTTGGCCACTTTTCTCATTAGCTGTCAGCAAGCCAACAACTACCCTTCCAGTTAAGCTGCATTGGCTCTTCAGTGCTTTGGAAGGCTGAGCTGGTTTCTCATCACCCTCAAAAAAAACGGTTGAACAGCTGAGCACAGAGGGTTGTGATCATGGCAGAAAGTCTAGTTGAAGGCCAGTAACTAGCAATGTACCCCAGGGGTCAACACTTCGTCCAACATCTTCATTAATAATCTGAGTGATGGGACAGAGTGTAGTCTTAACAATTTTGCTGATGAGACAAAACTGGGAGGAGTGGCCGAAATGCCAGAGGGTCACGCTGCCACGCAGAAGGATTTGGACAGGCTGGAGAAATGGACTGATAGGAACCTCAGGAAGTTTAACAAAGGGAAGTGCAAAGTCCTGCAGCTGGGGAGGAACAACCCCAGTTACTAGCATACGCTTGGGGTCACCGAGCTGGGAGGCAGCCTGGCAGAAAAGGACCTCGGGCTCTTGGTGGACACCAAGCTGAACGTGACCCAGCAATGTGCCCTTGTCACAAAGAAGGGTAATCGCATCCTGGGCTGCCTTAGGCAAAGTATTGCCAGCGGGGGAGGGAGGTGATCCTTCCCCTCAGCACTGGCGAGGCTACACCTGGAGTACTGTGTCCAGTGCTGGTGTCTCAAATACAAGAGACACAGGCATACTGGAGAGAGCCCAATGAAGGGCCACAAAGATGATGAAGGTGCTGAAGCATCTCTCCTATGAGGAAAGTTTGAGATAGCTAGGACTCTTCATCCTGGAGAAGAGAAGGTTCAGAGAGATCTTAGCAAGGTGTATAAATACCTGAAGAGAGGATGCAAAAACGATGGAGCCAGGCTCTTTTCAGTGGTGCCCAGTGCCAGAACCAGAGGAAGTGGGCACAAACTGAAACACAAGAGGTTCCCTCTGAACATCAGGAAAGACTTTTTTTTTTATTGTGAGTGTAACTGAGCACTGTAGTAGGTTGCCCAAAGAAGTTGTGGAGTCCAAGCCTGGGGTTTGTTGGAAGTTTTCAAGAGTCAATGGGGTAAAGGTCTGAATAACCTGGTCTGATCTTGTAGCTGAGCCTGCTGTGAGCAGGAGGTTGGGCTAGAGACTTCCTGAGGTCCCTTTCAACATGAATTATTCTGTGATTACATGAGGCTCTCATATATTTACCTTTGAACTCAACAAGTTAACATATCAGAGAAATTGAGGAACAGTACAATGTTTTTTCCAGAAATGCAAGTTGTGTTCTGCTTTAACAGAAAAAGAAAGAAGATAGCGATATTTTTTCAGTCTGCTAAGCACTTAGCTAAGGTAATCCTTACTGAGATACTATATATAGTCTGAGCATTATATTTTCAGTAAAATGTAGACAAATTCTGATTGCTCTCAGAGCACTCTTCAAGAATAATTGAAGTATTAGATAACATGACCTAAGAGGAAGGTCTAAACAAACTGAGTATATTTAGTCAATAAAAGAAAACATGAGAGGAAAAATGACAACAGCATTCTAGTTGTAACAAGTTGCTATAAAATCAACAATGAGCAATTGTTCTCCACATTCACTATGATTGAGGGAGACAGGAAGAAGAAATCTGATCAATTACAATAAAGAAAATTGAGTTAATATTTTAAGAAAAGTTTTCAACTGGGGCTTGGAGACAGTTTTCTGTGTGGAAATGAAAAAAATAGATTAAAAGAGGCAAACCAAGCTCAGAGAGGAGGCTTAAGGTTTGCTAGCAGAGAGCTAGGTCCTAGAAACAAGGTGAATTTGTACTCTAAAGCAGAATTTGAGGAAGCTCTTGAGTATAAATCAAAGAAGGTCATATCTCATTCATGTTTTCCCATAGGCAAGCCTGTAAAATGTACAATTAATTATTCATGTGCCTGGAAATGCTGGTGTTGAAGAGAGTGACTGTATAAGAAATGACACACTGTGTGAAACTTGGAGTCTGGTATGGAGCAGAATGCATATTAAACAATGAATGGACAAAGAATGGAGATACGGGGTGCAAGATGGCACATCACTTCCAAAAGAAAATGAGAATATTTTAACACCACTAGTACTCTCTTCTGCATTGTAATTATGTTCCTATTTTGTTCCATTTGCAGTTTACATCAGAGTCAGCCTGAGTAGGAAGGGGAAAAGGGTGGAGGAGCAGGAAAGGAAACTGTTGGAGAAGTTGAAGTTGAATTTAGGGCTGCACTCAATGGCAACTGTGAAGGCAGGAAGGACTACAAAACCATTACAGGATCCTTTAGTTGTAAGGGATGCTGCCATCAAATTAGCACCCAGTTTCACCCTGTGCCTGTCTGAATGCCAGTGGGATGAAACATTATTATCGAGGATGTTCCTGTGACAAAAGGTACCTGAGTTTACTGAGGAAAGGAGGGATCTAGGAGCAAAGAAGGAAGAGACAGGCTCTCTATCTACCAAAGTTAGCTGGTTTTGGTAATAAAAGAACAGCAGGTGTTGGAAAAGATAATTAAGGAGCGAAGTTTACGGTATTGTGAAATATTCTATAAGGATGGATAATTGTATTAGAAAAACACCACTAATGCTTGGTATGGAGCACCTCCATGCTTGAAGAGTCTTTAGAAGTGTGAAATATGATTTATAAGTAAATCTAATGGATAAAATACAAATTAACTCAAACTTTGATTTACATGAAGACGACTGACATCCCTGCGAGTCAGGTATACGGATCTCATGTGCAGAAAGGCTTTAATTATTTTTTGAAGAATTGCCACAGTTTATGGAATCTTGCCTGTGATATGTTCAAAGGAATATTTCCTCCAGAATTAAAGCTGGTCTGTGTGTCTATAGGTCTGGTATGTGTATAAGTATGTTTTACTTTTGACCAGCAGACTGTATTAAGAGCTATTGTAAAAAACAGGGAATAGGAGTGTATCATTTAACATTGCCTTAAATTGTCAAAAAAAAAAAAAAGAAAATTGTCCAAGTTACTCATTTAAAGAGAAGTATATTGTAGTATATCTTCATGCACTGCAGAAGTCAGTCCCTCGATCAACCAAATAATTCTATCAGTGAATTAATTAAATAATTTATGCTGCTAAAGGAAATCATGTCTTTAAAACAAAAGGGTTTTTCTCCCTCATTTTGCTCTTTCAATGGACGTATCAACACATTTGTCCAGAGGACAATAGTTAATTGGTTATTGCTCTATTAATAGGGTGAAAAATGCTAAAAAGAGGGCTTTATTATCCTGTGAAGGTGAGGTCTCACAATCTCAGGGAAAGTTTACAACAGGCCAGTGTGCCTGTATGTCCCAAAGTCTATCTACCTATGTCAGCATGCTTGAATGCACATGCATCCAGAATGGATGACCGGCAAATCTGAGGTCAGCCTGAGTAATCTCTTCCTTGAAGGATAACTTTATGAACTCATAGTTAAGCTGAGGGGCAGAACGATCCCTTAGTTTCATTACATTCTTTTTTATTTACCACCCTGGGTAATGGGTGGCAGGCTGTACATAAACATAGAGAACAAGCCAGAAGGTATTTGAGTTAATTCAGCACTCTTGCTCATGCTAATTCTTTGATGTCTTGAGTGTCCTTCCAGAATATTTGCAAGGTGTTGTGGAGTATTTATGAATATTTGAGAAGGTGTCTTGCTCATTGTAGTTATGCTGATGCTAAACACCTGAGAGAAGTCTGCTGTATCATCACTGTGCTGATGACAGTCACTCAACTACTATTCCAAAGGAGACTGTGCGTTTCTTTGCTGTCTCATTGCCTTGCAAAGGCTATCAATATTACACAGTGTCTATTGAGCATTGGCAGTGTTTAGTGTCGTTTAAGACATGAAAAGTAGTTCCTCCTGTTAGAAATTAAAATTCTAAAGGCATCTGGTATGCAATATGCAATCTCACTCTGAAACTCCAACATAAAAATGATCACAATTTCTAATTATACATTTCTATAGCTTTCATTGACCCTTTTCTTGAGTGCAGTATGGATAAATATAATGCAGTTAGGATAAAGCTCAAGAGAGCTGTGTAATTCCATTTATCTGCATTTTTTAAAGTTTATTCTTTGGTGTAGCAGGTAAGTGTCTTTTGCATTGAAAGCAACGTGTCAAAGAAACTCACGTCTGATTCATCTGACTGAGTGTGATATTTTCAACTACTATTGAACTACTTGTTCACAATCTCATTAACGGTAAATTAATGAAGAAGGTATTTCTTTGGTGAAATTCCTTTTTTTGCTGAAATAGATATTTAACATAGCTCAAGTGAACCACATCTCAAGAGTGCATTCACCATAGACATCTACAGTTGAGTTGCGTTCTATCATTGATGGCTTGCTCATGATGACTGATTGCTTGTTCTGGCTGGGTGCAAGAAGAGGTATTCTGGCCACAACACAGACCTTCAAAGAAGCAGATAAACAAGAAAACTTGGAAGTAGGGTAGCTTTTTAATAATGATTATATATCAGATTTTGCTAAAATTAATGTAATACATTTAACTACTTTCAAACTGTGTTATGCAGGTACTAGATATGAAACCCAAAATAGCCAGTCTCTGATACGGCAGAAACATGGGGTGAAGAACATTTTGCCTAGATGGACAGCTACACTTGAAAAATCAGTTTCTCTCTTTAAAGGAAGTCCAGTCTCACTAGCTCTAAAGTTAGGTAAGATGAATCTGGCTCAGAAAGTGCTAAGAGATTATTGCAAACTTGTAAGACCTGTATGACTGCAAAGGTTAAATTCAGGTTAGATAAGGCAGGGCTGAAGTAGAAGCAGTGAGAAAGGCAGCATTTGGCCAAGCAGAGGCGGGAAGGAAACGTCCACTGAGTGGGGGAAAAATGCATCTACCTTTGCTAGTTTGGGCTAGTGCTCTAGCTGCAGACCATCTGTGATCTAAGGACACAACAGCCACCACCAAGAAAGCTTTTTCTTACTTCTTTCTTAATGCTGCTTCTTTCTTGAAATATATTACCCCAGACATATCTCGCTTCAGTATAAACAGTACTTTTTTCACGTAATACAACACATGACAAATATCACTCTCCACTTTTTTTTTTCTGTAAAAGAAAACAGCAACACAGCTCTGCATAGTTCAGCTCTGTCCCATTTTAAAGACCACAGATGCAGTCTGGAGGGGGATAATTCTCAACCTTAAAGTACCTTAGGCAGATTGATGGCATTCTCAAGTCTCTCCAGGGGTTATTAGGGTTTTTGCTGGTGTACCTTGAAGAGTCTGAAAATAAGCTTTACAAAAGATCGTGGCCAGTGCCCAAACATTGATCAACACCTATGCATGGGCTCTACTCTTGTATAGGAACACAGAACTGGGATCATCAGATCAAACCCCATCCTCTGAGAGCAACCATGTAACCTGTGTTAACCACACAAGAGCCCACAATGTCTGTTCGGTCCGTAACATTCCTCTCTCACACTGCAAAAATCCTTTAAGGGAACAAATGGCCATAAAAAAAGAAGCTTGTCCAGGATGATTCACTAGAGCAGGAACAGTTTGCCAGTATATAACTGGCACAAATCAGTAAGCGTTTTCACCATGGACCATGTAATTTTGGAAGTTAGAGCTCCAGTAACATTTACTCCTTGAAATCATGAGAAATCTCTCTCACACAACATAACTGGGTTTATCACAAATATGACTGAACTGAAGTCCACACTGTCAAATTATAGTTATAATTCAAGCTGTGTGGAAGCTGAAAAGTTATTTTCTTTGATGACTTGCTAATTAAGTAAGCCGACAGATGTACCACAGTGAAGAGGGTGTCTGACTCGCTTTTTATTCTTGACAAACAGAAATGTTTCTCACTCTCGTTTTTCTTCATTATTTTTCTTTTCATAGCTTTTAGTAGAAATGAGCTTTCTAGTCAGAACAACAGCTAAACAAAGCAGTTTGCAGCAGAGTGAATAAAAGTTCATGTAATGACTTCACCATGGTCTAATGACTCATATAGGTGTTAATGATGAGCGAGATGTGACTCTTAACTCAAGATCACCAGATCACTGGGTTCATGGATTTCACACTCTTTTCCTCAGACTGTCAGCGAGAGTGTGATCATGTACTGCAGTCACCACTGCTCATTACACTGAGTGTCACTGCTCCTCATTGTACCATATAATGGGCATGTGTGTAATCTCATTGTCTCCCCTACACAGCTACTAGTTTTGCTTTCTCTTGCTTTAAACATCATTGACTGTTTTAGGTCATTCTACAGTTTTCTGAAGTTGGATGACCTCGTCTATGGCATCTGGGTATACCAAGCTTGGTAAATTACACACCAGAGTTAGACAAAACTGCAAAGGATTAAATTTGAAATTCCGTTCTTTAAATTAGGGTGTCTTCACACAGATTTCTGTATGTGAGCTGTGTGTCCAGGGTCCAATTACAGTTTGGAGAGATCTAGGGTTCCTTTCATTTGCCTGCACTTCAGTACATGGTGTTATTTGAGATCCTTGAGGGTGCCCAAAACCTCCTTTCAGGGCTGGCAGATGTGACAATGGTCCTACAGAAAATCTGTGCCCTTCTGGAGTGGCAGCCTCAAATACCTTACACCACATTAGACACATAGAATCATCGAATCATAGAACTATAGAATAGTTTGGGTTGGAAGGGACCTTTAAAGGTCATCTAGTACAACCCCCCTGCAGTGAGAATAGATCAGGTTGCTCAGAGCCCCGTCCAGCCTGACCTGGAATGTTTCCAGGGATGGGGCATCTACCACCTCTCTGGGCAACCTGGGCCAGTGCCTCACCACTCTCATCAGGAAAAATTTCTTCCTTAGATCTAGTCTAAATCTGCCCTCTTTTAGTTTAAAACCATTACCCTTCATCCTACCGCTACAGACTCTGCTAAACAGTCTGTCCCCATCTTTCCTATAGGCCCCCTTTAAGTCCTGGCAGGCTGCAATAAGGTCTCCCCGGAGCCTTCTTTTCTCCAGGCTGAACAACCCCAACTCTCTCAGCCTGGTCTCATAGCAGAGCTGTTCCACCCCTCTGATCATTTTTGTGGCCTCCTCTGGCCCCGCTCCAACAGGTCCATGTCTCTCCTGTGCTGAGGGCTCCAGAGCTGGACGCAGCACTGCAGGGGGGTCTCCCCAGAGTGGAGCAGAGGGGCAGAATCCCCTCCCTCGACCTGCTGGCCACGCGGCTTTGGATGCAGCCCAGGAGATGGTTGGCCTTTGGGGCTGCGAGCGCACATTGCCGGCTCATGTCCAGCTTTTCATCCACCAGGACCCCCAAGTCCTTCTTGGCAGGGAGATGCTTAGGCAGATGAATTGAGCTCTTTTCCATTATAGTCAACAGAGTCTGGATAGAGGGATTCGTTTCATCCTAAAGCAGGCACGTAGTGACTTCGGTAGTTGGAAGGTAGCTCACCTGCTTTGAGTATCCAAGGTATCCCACCTTGCTACCAGCTACCAGTCCAGAAAGACACAGCTTCTTTTAGGTTCTGTGTTATATTAATTAACTCCACACAGGTGCCTTAAATACCACCGGGCATCTGCAACAGCACTAGGCATTTGTGTTTAGACAAACAACTTCAGCCATGTGAGCCCATGTAAAAGGAGCCTACTTTGCACAGAAGTGTCTAAGATTGGAAGTTAGCCTGTAAGTGCTCTCACCTAACTAAATCCTCAAATACCAAGTTTTCTATTTAGGAATAAAATTCAGAGCCTTTGGGGGCTCTGTAAATAGAAGCACTGAGTACTATTTGAGGGGCCCAGATGTCTGAGGTATCAGTACCTGGGGCTGGCAGGTCCGACAGCTGGAGGCCAGGCATGATAGACCTGGAAATCTCAAGTGGCACTAGATGCTGATGTTTATCTATCTCGGTTGTTAGATTCAAAATCTCTGCTTTGAGATTGTTGCCTTACCCAGTTGGTAACTCTCCTTTCTAAATTTATTTCCAAAACTAATCCTAGAAAGTTTTAAGCCCCTCCAGACACACACATTCAGAAGGAAGTGTGGGTTACAGGCACAAGCCCCTTTTCTGGGAGTGTGGTGTCCCCTACACTTCGGTTGTGAGGACAGAGCAACCACAGTGAACATAAAGCCCCTGGGAGGAGCAATGACAGGCGGGGCAACCCTCATAGCCTAATCAAGAGAAGATCACCCCAAACTGGCTACCCCAGGACCGTCGAAGGAGCAGGATCAGCCCATCATCCCAGCGGACGAGGCAGCCAAAGGAAATCTCTCCCCAGAAGGCTGTGCTGACCGAGGGCATTATTGCCTGATGGGGTACAGATTCATTATGGGACATAGGTGGAACTGTGCAAAACTTACGGGATATTCTAAAGGAACTGTAGGAATGTGTGAAACATCTTATGGGATACTTAGGGGAAGGATCAAAAGCAGGAGAAGGAAGGGACCTAGATGGACTGGAGAGGAAGAAGCATGGGGAAACAGGGATCTAGGAGCCGAAAGGTTGGATGTAGATGGGAGCTGGTCAGCATGCTTGTCTGACCGAGCCCTGTGCTCCGTCACTGCAGTGTACCCGGCATTCTTATTAAATCCTCGAACTACACCTCGAAGGAAGCACCCTCTCTTCTGGGCTGGTGTGTGTGAACGTGAGTGAGGAAGGTGAGAGGTCTTGGTGCCTGTGCTGGGGAAATGCTGAGGACCTGCGGGGCCCCAGGGTCTGGGGGCTAGCTGCCGGGAGAGAGCAGGTCTGGGTGCAGCTCCTGGATACATCAGCGGTCTCAGACCGGATCCTGGAGATACCTACAGCATATGTGTGTCTGTCCTATCAGAAGCTTGCAATGTTGTCAGCAGGAGAGGAGAAAGAGATCCAGGCTTCTGAGGGCTGTTCACGTCTGCGTGAGCATGATGCTCATTTCTGTGGGTGCTGACAGAGACAGTCCGTTCTGCCTGTGTTGGTCTGTGTGGTCAGTTGTATTAGTGTGTGTGTGGGGTGGACACAGAGCTGCAGCAACCTCCCTCAGTAACGCCAGGACATGAGGAAGTCCACTGAGGCTTGTAGCCCACTGGAGTTGGCCACCTCTAACAGATGTCCTGGTGGAGATGTGGTGCTCTAGTTTCATCTGCACCTCTGCTGCTTCCTTACAGGCCATCTGTCCACACGCTGGTGAGAGAGCAACCCACAAGGACACAGACCCATGGTGTGGGTCCCTACTTGTTGCACCTTACACTGTCAGTCTACCAGCTGGATGAAGGCTCATCATAGCATCCTCATAGCACTCCAAGTTTCAGATTTTTTTCCCCCTGTTACAAAGGCTCATGCTTCTTTTATACTTCTTTTCATGCTGATTCTTTCTTTATTTGAAAAGCCTCTTTCTTACCATTTAATTCAGCTTTCTCTTCAGCATCATCCCAGGTTTTGGGCAAACACCGTCTCAAGCAGTTTTGAGTATTCCATTCACGCACACACGTTTTACCCTCACATTCCTATTTTATCAGATACTCTTATTCTGGCCACTTTGCCAAGGCTGTGCCTTGTGTGAACCCCCATGCTGGGATGCAGAGAGATGACTCAGGCAGGATGCAGGCTGGAAACGAGCCTCCTGCCTCTCAAGCCAATGCTGAAACCGCTGGAACGGTTTGTGAGTTGTGACCGTTGCATACCTGTTTTGAACGCTCTCTTCTTTCTCCCATGCCACTGGGGATTCAGGGCCACACTCTAGAAGACTGCCATTCATCAGCTTTGCTAGACCTAGCACCCCTTGAGGATTCCCTGCCGCTAGTCAGGTCATACTAGGAAAAGAAAACAATTTTGATTTTTCAGTACAGTCTTTTATTACTTTTTATCTAATGTGCCTACTGTTTGTATAATAGCACACTGCTCAAAGACCAGTAAGATAAATGAGTCAAAAAACTTTTCTTAGGTCACTCACCTTTTAAAATGTCCTGATGATATTAAGATAAATATATTAGCTAAAATCAATAAAATTGTCTGGATATTTACCAGAATTAGTCACTGGAGTTGTTTTTAATGCTGATTTAATTAGACTTTCTAAGTGCTTCAAGGTCTCGATAACATTTTTGTTATTATTTGCTAGAACACAAAAAATGATTCAAACTCCAGAAACTAAGAACTGCAATAAATCATATAGAATCTTCATAGACTGTCACGTATTTTAATCCTGTTTTAAAAATCACTGTTTATTTGCAGCTATTCTTAACTGATTTATCCATAAAGTTTGAATTATAATTAAACACAATTAGCATTTTTTCCAAAAGAGAGTGTTGGAAGGCATTTTCCAAAGGGATATTAGAGGAGATGATTACTTTTAGCATTTAATCCACCAACAATCATCTAAAATGGCAATTGCTATCTAACAGGCAAATAACACTTATCTGATAAACTATGTGTTGGTACCTAGTGTGCTTCTCTAGACTCTTTGGTTTTATGAAAATCCACAGTATTGCAGAGGTTTTAAAGGCATTTAGCACTTAGCAGTCAAAACAGCAGGAGCTGCTGTGAACTCATAATATAAGACTCAGAGTTATGAGATGATCCCACTTGCTTCATTTTTATTATCTCCAGAAGAATGCTAGATCGTCTGTTGGCATAAACTATTGCAGCTTAATTGACTTACAACATATACCAGCTGGTGATTTGCCCAAAACTTTTGGTTTGTAATGTTTAGGATTAGAGTAGTCATGTCTTAGTAGTAGTCATGTCTTAGTTCTGGACAACTTGAACAAACAAAAATTATGGCATAACCTTACAATCTCTACTGATTTTTCCAGGAGCTGAGGAAAGGACTTAACTCTTGGACTTGGCAAGATCAATTCTGGAATGAAATTAAGCTGAAACTGAAATAAAAATGTCATGATTCAAGCCCTTTTTTAATTACATCTCTTTTCTCTGCTAAGTTGTGCCAAAATCTTTAACTAAAGAATTTGTTGAGGAAGTTGAATATGTGAATGGATTGAGGGACTCACTAAGGTCACTAGCATACCTAAGCTCCAAAAGGTAACCAGGTTTCATGTGCTCTGGACTTTATTAAGGGGAGCTGCAGGATGCCTCCCAGTCACAGCATTTGATCAGTTATGAGGTGATTAAATGAACATACCTCACAGAGATGTTCTAAGTTAGATCATGTAAAATCAGCTGAGAGTAGGATGTACACAAAGTTCTATGTTCTTAGCCTAGGCTCCACAGGAGAAAATTAACAAAGTATTCATGACAAAGTTTAAAACAGAGTTTGATATGAGCTTTGGAAAAAAATGTACCTGGTGCAGAACCTTTCTAAACTTGAGGGATACTAATGCACAGTTGTTTTATATTATCCTATTCTTCTTTAAACTGAAGTATATCTGTTGCCTCTTTTTGAACCTGCAGGTCTATAGAACATTATATTAACCAGCTTTCATAATTGACAAGTGAACATCTTTTTCATAAACTGTCTTTCACATGAAATGTAAAAGAAATTGGCTTGGCTTATAAAAAAGCTGAATTCAAGAAGATTTTTTTTCCATAGGTTGCTTTTAATCAGGCCTCAAGTTATAAGTAATACTGCATGGCTGATTCTTTACTTCTGTGATTCCATTAAAGTCAGGCACTATCAACTGACACAAGTGCAGCTCAGATTGTCAGATTTTCAAATGTTTTTTTCTAAATGGTGCATCTTTTATTTACGTGAGTGTCCTTTTCCTTTTTCTAACTTATGTACTGTTTTTGCTTCTCTCCACTTAGGATAAATTGGTTCAGAGATGACAGGCTCCGTATAATTTGTCATGTGAACTCCATTGGGCTTTGCTGACTGAAATTCATTATTTAATGTGTCCCTCCTGCATTGTAGCCCACATCCTTATCTCCTTGTCGAAGTTCACATGAATCATTAGTAATCTTTTTTTTCCAAACAAAAATGTAAGAAGCCGCTGAATACTTCAGCTGTCTCTGTATCATCTATTATTTGCTCTGCAAATAATATCAGCTCTAACTAGACCTATGCTCTCCTTTGTTTTTCTCATTTCAAATATATTTGTAAGACTCGTCTTTTATTGCTTTTGGGCCCTTCACTACAAGAAGGACATTTGGTTGCTGGAGAGTGTCTAGAGAAGGGCAAGGAAGCTTACGAAGGGTCTAGAGCACAAGTCTTATGAGGAGTGGCTGAGGGAACTGGGCTTGTTCAGTCTGGAGAAGTGGAGGCTGAGGAGAGACCTCATCACTCTCTACAACTACCTGAAAGGAAGCTGTGGTGATGTGAGTGTTGGTTACTTCTCCCAAGTAACTAGCAACAGAATGAGAGGAAATGGCCTCAAGTTGTAACAGGGGAGGTTTAGATTGGATATTAGGAAAAAATTGGAACAGGCTGCCCAAGGAGTTGGTGGAGTCACCATCACTGGAAGTGTTCAAAAAACCTGTAGATGTGGTACTTCAGGACATGGTTTAGTGGGCATGGCGGTGTTGCGTTGACGGTTGGACTTGATGGTCTTAAAGGTCTTTTCCAACCTTACTGACTCTATGATTCTATATAATCCAGTAAGTGAAACTTTTTTTCCCCCAGCTTTCTGTTTTTTTTATTCAGATAAGCTTATGGCATTCTTTTTCCCTTGCCAAAGTCATGCTCTCTAGTTCCCACTTGGTATGTTCTCTATTGAGTTACAAGTAAAGACCTCTAATTCAATCAATAATCTCTGGATTTTTTTCTTCAGTAGGATGGTTTGCTATGGTACATCTATTTCAGTAACTTCCAGGTCTTCGGCTCTCATATATCTCTTGGATTATCCCAGGAAATTGTACCTCATAGATCCCTGAGTTTGACACAGACTAAAGTTGTTTGTTGATTGCAAGAAGGCATGACAGCAGCAAAAGAATCACAAAATCATTCTGTTTGGGAAGGATGTCAGGAGATCACTAGTACACCCCTTGCCTAAAACAGGGTCATCTAGGAGATCAGACCAAGTTATTAAGTTATTCAGTGTTTTGTCCAGTTGGATCTTGAAAAACCTTCAAGGACAGAGATTTCACAGCCTTTATGGACCACCTTTTCCAGTACCTGACTATCCAAGTGTTGAAAAAGTTCTTTTTATTGTTTCTTGTTGTTATGCCATACACAACTGTGAAGAGCCTGGCTCCATCTTCTCAAAAACCTACTCATAGGCACTGGCAGCCTGCTATTAGGTACCCCCAAAGCTGTTTCTTCTCCATCCCGAACAAGCCCAGCTTCCTCAGCCTTTCCTCCCAGGTCAAGTGCTCCACCTCCTGACCATTTTGGTGGCCTGATGCTGGCCAGTGTATCTACATCTCTGTTTAGAGACCTGACAGCTTCCCTGAGCACCTTTTCCCCCCAGTGCTGCCTCCCATGGGATCCCACCTCCCACCTTCCTGAACAAACTGAAGTCTGCTTGCCAGAAGTCCAGACTCTATACTCTGCTCCTTGCCTTCCTTAGTCCCCTTAGGCCCTTGAAACCTTCAAGGATTGCCACATTCCCAACCAGTTCTTCCTTGCTAGTGAATAGCAGATCCAGCTGCTCATCATCCTGGTTGACTCGGCGAAAGACCTGACACCCTCCATAAATCTTCTGGATTACTTGCATCCCATCGTGTTGCTCTTCCAGCAGATGTCAAGGAGATTAAAGTTCCCATTAATACAAAATTATACAAAAAAAAGTCTGTGATTCAGAGACTTCTCCAGCTATTTTCATAGTCCTCCCATGGTTCTAATGATACTGACAGAAAACATATTTCTCTCTCATATCTAATGATACGCATCACTAAAAAGCCAAAACAACCTTCCACTTACAGTGAGGAGTATTACAGTTCATATGCTCTCCTGGTAAGCATTGTTGGCCTAAGTGTTTAAAAGCAACATTTACAGATTCTAGCTCATCTAAATGCTCGTATCATTTTGTCACGCTTAAATAAAGGCCTGTATTTACATCTTGGCTGGTTACTACAACTGAAAAATAAATCACTGTGTGAAAGATATATGATATTGCTCAGTTACTTGGGGAGATTTAAAAAATGTATGAGTTAACAAAAGTATATAAAACAGCCTCATAAAACTGCATGTGTTTTATTTGTTAAATAATTTAACAGAGCCATGCTTTAGATTAGATTTAGTGATATTACAGATTAGAAGAGACCTGGGTTGCTTAAATAAGATCTTGTTCAGCATCAGGCTTTCTGAACATTCCCCTTACTGCTTCTCTACTCTCTGGAGATAACAGCAATGCCATTTTTGACAGGTTAACATATGGCCATTCCGTAGAGTTCCTGGAAGGAGACATCTAGAAAGGTGACTAAGTATGGGCTCTCCCAGATGCCTGTATTTGAAACCCTGTAAAAAGGGACAGCAACAGACAGTACCGTTTGCCTACGCAGATGTACAAGTACCATGAGCCAACGCAGCTAAATCAGAGAGCTCACTCAGAGGCAGCTGTACTTCACCAGGGACTTGTCCGCTATAAATAACCCAGGTTGCATGCGAAGTTAATCTTACCACAGGCAGTCTTCTGCTTGATGACAGTCAAAGCAATTATGCAATCACAGGATCGTAGGATAATTTAGGTTGGAAGGGAGCTCAGGAACACTATTTTGTGCGGTCAGTGGTATCAGTGTAAAATGTGTTTTAGAGCAGCACATAAATCCATCATCAAACAATGCAAGATCAGTGCATTCAGGCTTGGGTGGAGGCAGAGGGTAAGCGGATGGCTCCATGCCATGTGAACAGGAAAGCTCTGACACCAGAAAAACCTAAAGCACATGAATACCCGCTCTTCATCAGTAAAATAACCCTGGACTGACCCTTTCTACATGCCACAATGAATTTTATTCTAAAGCTTCTTTAATTTTTTAGAGCAACATGTAGGATATTTTCTGTACTTGTCAAAATCTTGCTTGAAAATCTGAGCTCTGAAGTTTGTTTTGATAACTGCTTCATTATATAGGTTTATTATAAATCACGGGGGTAGTTAAATGTAAGATCTGTACCACAATTATGTCTTACTCCTCTGTAGATGGAAAAGCAACAGTCTGATCAAAGTTAGTGTAGATTTACATGCGTCGTGGTTTAGCTCCAGCCAGCAACTAAGCCCCACACAGCTGCTCACTCGCTCCCCCATGGTGGGGTGGGGGAGAAATCAGAAGAGTAAAAGTGAGGAAACTCTTGAGTTGAGATAAAGACAGTTTAATAAGTAAAGCAAAAGCCACACACACAAGCAAAGCAAAACAAGGAATCCATTCCCCACTCCCCACGGGCAGGCAGGGGTTCAGCCATCTCCAGGGAAGCAGGGCTGCATCACGCGTAATGGTTTCTTGGGAAGACAAACACCATCACTCTGAACATCCCCCCTCTTCCTTCTTCTTCTCCCAGCTTTATATGCGGAGCATGACATCATATGGTAGGGAATATCCCTTTGGCCAGCCTGGGTCAGCTGTCCCGGCTGTGTCCCCTCCCAGCTCCCCGTGCACCCCCAGCCTCCTCGCTGACAGCCCAGCACGAGAAGCTGGACTGTCCTTGACTGCTCAGCAGTAACTGAAAACACCAGTGTGTTATCAATATTACTTTAATTCCCAGTCCAAACCACAGCACTGTACCAGCTATAAGGAAGAAAATTAATTCTATCCCAGCCGAAACCAGCACAACATGGAAGATTTTGAGTTGAAAGTATTTTCTGTTCCCTTACAGCTGGTGGGGATGACTAGCACAGGATAGCATGAAGAGTCTGTATGCATCTACAGATGAAAACATACCCTTTAAGTGAAGCCTTGGTGGTGGGGAGGAGAAAAGGTTGTGGTCATCCCTGGGAGGGCACAGGGAATGCCTCCTGGGCTAGAGGAAGCAGCTTCGGGAGAACAAGAACCAGGCAGTCCAGATTACCTGTGGAATCCTGGTGTTCATACCTGCTCAGCGGTCAGCTTCAGTCCTTTGCCATGGAAGATGCTCATGCACTAAGGTGTAGGGCTTCTCTGGGGACCCCTCCAGGCTGTGGAATGATCCTCCATCTGAGAAAATGACCTTTGGAGACATTGCTGCCCCTTCTGCTGTCGGTGCAAGGGGTATTTCTGTGACCAGGCATTCTCTAACAAAGCAGACAGCAACATGCAGCACTGAACAACACAGTTAGCCCTGCACACCTCAGCTGCTAGAATTGCTTCAGGTAGGAAGGTACTAAGAAATTACACTGATGAGCACAGAGTAAAAATGTATCAAGAACAGGAAGAACTGAAATAGGACTTGTGTTTCTCCATGTTTTATTTTTTCAGCATAGTAACTGTGTACTCAAAATCAAAAGAAATAAAACGTTCTTTTGATGTTTTATTTCAAAATTCCAGCATATCTGCTAGGAGGTTACTGATGTCCTGAACAAAAGTGCGATGAGAATATACTATTTGCTTCTGTGTTAGCTTTTAAAATTCTACTTGGATAATTAAATTGACAACAGTTTAAGTGTTGCCACATTAAATCTTGCCTGGTTAAAACAGCCATGGGAATTAGATTGTTATAGCCCTTGTCTGTGAACTGTGTCAACTTAATGTTACCACACATAAAAACTCATCCACCAGCTAACCCCATTTCAGCAGTGCACCTCAGGAACCGCCTGGCCTATAGACCATATACCCTCTGGGCTCTGAAACACTAAGTGGGGACCTCGGTGTGGTAGTGAACTCTCTGGACTTCGCCCTGGAAGCTAAGAAGAAATACCAGTGACCTACAGTTGGGCTTGTGAAACCTGGGAAATGGAGCCAAAACACAGATATGTTACCTGTCTGCGTGGTACCACTGCTTTGTATCTCTGCTAGTTAAGCATTGCCTGAAGAATTGAAAAGAAGGCATCCAGATAATTTCCACTTTGGATAGTATCTCTGTGCATACTTCAGATTATTTTTTAATCACATCAGACTGCCTGATGTTCTTTTCTTCCTTTTTTTACTGAATAAGTCATAAAGCATTGCAGGTGTCTTTTTCTGCATATTAATGTAACTTTTTTCAATGGGGATAGTTAAACATGGACTATGGCCTCCCCGTTGTAGTGACAAACTTCATACTGATTTGTATTCACACTTGTACTAACAAAACAACACGAGTCAATTCTGAGAAATGGATATACTTTAGAGCATGGTTGATCCTTATTCTAAAACTGTCTTTTAAAGCAGATGAGATAAATTACACCTTCAAAATGCCTATTTTTCCCAGGTAACTGAAAATTGTTCACTGAACTAGCTCATCTGTAGACATCTGCACTGGAATCACACATATACTAGAGGTAGATCTGGAGATCATCTGGTCTGACCCACCAGTCACAGCAGGGCTGACTTCACTGTTAAATGAGGTTGCTATAGATATTGTCCATTAGGTTTTCTCATCTTCCTTTGCTTTTGCAGATTTTCCTGTGGCATAAGGTGTGCAAGCGAAGTCCCAGGAGATGCAGTCACCAACCTGCTTCCTGTTCTCTCACCGCAGGTTGCAGAAGGGTGATGTCATTCAATGCTTAGTCAGGATGAATGAATCACAATTTGTTTTAAGATCACCTATTGGGGATTATCTCTTTACCATTCTCCGTTAACATTTGCATTAATTAAAATGCCAAGGTTTGGAGAGGTCAGAGAATTGCCGTCTCATATCTGATCGCAGGCAATAGGGATCAGCCACTTCTGGGCTTCATGACACAACATTTGGGAGTGAGAGGAGAGAACAAAAAATGTGATGAGAGTAGGGAACATGGGAGCAGTCAGATAAGAGACAGAAAAGAGGAAAAAAAGAGATTTTGGAAGATCAAAGAGTAAGAATCACTTTCATGCACAAACCTGAAGGAAAAACATATATACTGGCCAGAGCAGAAGATGAAATAAAGGGGAAAAAAGGAATTTAACAAAGGAAGAAGTGCACCTGCAGAATGACAATAAATGAGGGAATAGTTCCAGAGCAACTCCGAGAGGCACAAGCTTCACAGGAATAGCTACTAAAAACAGTGGGAAAATAATACAAGAGCAGTAAAAAGGACTCACCGAGACAGTAGCATACCCAGCTGCAGCTCCATAAAAATATTCAGCTGAACACACACACAAAGATTGGCCTGGGAAATTATGCAATTTCCAGATAGTGTTAAGTTTCAGAATGAAAACATGAAGTATCCCTTCCTGAGAGAGGATATCTGAGAACTTTACCGCCTGGCAGGAAAACAGCACTGCAAAACCACTGAGGATTAGGGTGTCATGCTGTCTTAAGGAGTCATGTCCACACCACAGACACCACCTTGAGGGAACTTGCCAAAAACAGGAGCTATGAGAACTACATTATTGCAGTTCAAATGCATCCAGGATTGGAGGGAGGGGAACTGGAAACACATTTTGTATAATCTCTGATCTTTCTCCTTTCACAGCTGCTCCAAATGTGGGAACACCCAAAGATGAAGCCATTCTAGCAAGGACTGATTGATGGAAAGTGCCATTAATGACTGAATAAGCAAGGATAAACAACGAGAAGCTGCAGCCAACCTTTAATGCCCCAAATTACCCCAGCATTCCTATGTCAAACAACACTGTGCAACTCTTTAAAAAGCAGCTCTACAGATTCTTGCAAAATACGCGTTTTTTCATTTATGAAAAAGAGTGAGAAGTGGTGCATCCCAGTGGGTTTAAAAAGGATAAACTGTTTTCTCAGATGACAGTCTATAAAAAGTGCAACAATCATGATTGAATTTATACTTTCCACTCACGTTTCCTTTAGCGTAGCTGATGCTAAAAGACACATGGCTGGGAGAATGGAAGTGTCCTGAAGCCTGAGAAAAGGCACAAACATAATACTCACAAACTGACATGGGGGAAGAAGCAGGTCAGTGAATAGGGACTGTGAAGGTGGAACTGGGACGTACAGAATTCCTTATACAACCCTCTCAGGAAGAATGCAAGTTTTGTGCAGCGACTATGGGAGACAGAGTTTATCTGGCAATGAACTAAACAAACCAGTTAGGGTTTCAAAAGTAAGAAAGAAACTTCCATGTTGAGATTCCTACCCATGTGAAAAAACAGCTTGGAAGATAGGTACTTCATGTGCAGTGCAGTGAAGAGCTCCACAGTACCACATATTCTTCAATCTGCATGTAACTGTACCTGACAGGTGGTTTCATCAAGCCAGACTTATTTTGAATAGAAAAAAATTACATTTTCATAAAACTTGCTAATGTATAATTACTGGAACACATGGACAATGTGAATGGTGTTGAGTCTACATTAACTAAAACACATGCAAGTTCAGACATGTAGGTGTACAGGGAACCTCAGAGATGTTCACATACAGGGTAAAAATCAAATCTGTTAGAGATGCAAAAGTGTTCAATGACTTTATTCATGGACATTGACCCTCCAACAAGCAAACAATTCTTCTGAATCATTGGGTGACGTTTTGACCAAAGCAGAGGTAGTGGGTTGAGCTGAGCTTGGATGTATAGTAGTATTACCTGAGAGAGTTGGGGTTGTTCAGCCTGGAGAAGAGAAGGCTCCAGGGAGACCTTCTTGCAGCCTGCCAGTACTTAAAGGGGGCTTATAAGAAAGACGGGGACAGACTGTTTAGCAGGGCCTGTAGTGATAGGACAAGGGGTAAGGGTTTTAAACTAAAAGAGGACAGATTTAGACTAGAATCTGTTCTTTGCACATATTCTCAGTAGATGTAAGGAAGAAATTTTTCCCACGGAGAGTAGTGAGACACTGGCCCAGGTTGCCCAGAGAGGTGGTAGATGCCCCATCCCTGGAACCATTCCAGGTCAGGTTGGACGGGGCTCTGAGCAACCTGCTCTAGCTGAAGATGTCCCTGCTCATTGCAGGGGGGTTGGACTAGGTGACCTTAAAAGGTCCTTTCCAACCCAAACTATTCTGTGATTCTATGATTAGCAGAAAGAGAATTTGGCTATTACTCTTATATGTGTAATTTAGGTACACCATCACCTTCACATGTAATTGACAGGTTTGTGCTTAAGATTACAAGGCTTTTTGGGGTGAAGTTTGCTGGAATGACTCAAAGTCTTAGACATCTCTGCTTCCTTGATGGAAGAAAACTCTTCTACAAGGAAATGGACTTTATTGGTCTCTGCAAATCCTGGATAAAAATCCAAAAAGCTAAGAAGCAAAGAAATGTCATAACGAAGCAAACACACTGGAATGACTGTAAATTATTTATTTTACAGTATTCACACACTTGCTGGTCTGCTTCTGTTTCTTCTTAGGAAATGGTCACATATACTCTACGTATCGGAATTTGGATGAACGATGTTCCCTTGACATGTATAAGGCAGATGTAAGGAGATGTAATAGCAACTCCTGCCCATTAAGTCTTTCATGCTTTATGGACAAGCCATTAGTCATTAAGTGGTTGCAAAATATGTACAGGGACGACTTTTTATTTGTGTTTTTTTTAGATTTTTATACCTATTTCCTGTAGCTACCTTACTTTCAGAGTACTTCTCGAAAGTTGCAATTACCTTTTTGCATAAATGACACACAAGCTCACTAGTAAAGCTGAAAACATATGAGATCTTCAAATCTGATACTTTTGCTTTATTTAAGATGAGTTCTTATATTATACTAAAGTTCTTTGCCTTTTTGCCAGCAGGGTTACTGAAAGATCCTAGAGGTGCATTATTAATTTTCTTTAGCAACATATCTCTACCCCAGTCACTTTTCTATTGGTGGTTTTAAAAACTATGGATGATTTTCTTTTATGTCTTCAGTGATTTTATAAGGTCTGGTGAGTCAAAAAGTGATAATATCTTCTAACTTCTTTCTCTGTCTTTTAAGGTAATGATTCATCAGTATAAATAAATTACCAAGAAGGATTGTACTAGATTTAGGCCTGAAAATGACTGGTTTTCAGTGTGTATATACTGATGCTTTTCTTCTTTTAAGGCTCAAATTAAAAGGCATGACTTAGTCTCTCACCTTCCTGTTTCTGTCACAGGTTGGTTTTATGGTGTAGCATATGCCTCAGCCAATTCTATAAAAGAGATGGAAACTTTAATTCCTCTAATTCAGAATTAGTAATTCTTTCAGAATTACCTAAAACATTCCTACTGTAACTCTTGTTACTACACCTGAGGTATCTCACTCTGATGGAAAGTGGCATGAATTTTAATTTGTCCAGATCAAATGGTATATGAATAGAGAGACAGATACATAACCAGACAGCCATATAATCCTGAAGGCTCTGATGTAATCAGGACTCTGATATTTTGATCTCTCTTCTATGTTTTCAGTCATGACAGGCAAAAGGCTAGCAATAATGTATAATATGTAAGAAGTAACTAAGGTCATAGAATTCCGGTCTCAAGCCGGAAGGGACACGTAAGGATCATTGAGTCCAACTCCCTGCTCCCCACAGGACTATGTAAAACTAAACCATATGACTAAAAGCATTGTCCAGATGCTCCTTGAACTCTGACAGACTTGCTGCCATGACCACTTCCCTGGGGACCCTGTTCCAGTGACCGATCAACCTCTCAGTGAAGAACCTTTTCCTAATGTCCAGTCTGAACTCCCCCTGATGCAGCTTCATATCATTTCCTCATGTCCTATTGCTGGTCACCAGAGAGAAGAGATCAACACCTCCCCCCTTTGCTGCCCCCCTTGAGGAGTTGTCCCTGTTGCACTCTTCTCTTCTTCATCCACCTTCTCTGCAGACCCACAGGGCATGCTTCCTGGTGCTTTCACATTAGGCTGGCTTTTGCCATAGTAGTTTTAGCAAGGAGGCATGAGTAGCAGTTTTTGGAGGTGTCGGCAATCGGTAATTCTGGATCTTCCTCTCCCTTAATCACTTTCCTATAAACCCCTGGGAAGAATGGGAAGTTTATCAGATGTCAGCCACTCCAAGATAACCTTTCCATAACATGCCTTTAACACCTTAAGGTGTTGTAGGCATGTTAACACCATCTTTTCTTCCCTTTCAAAAGCTTTGATATGTTTGTCTGATGGTCCTTCCATGTCTCACAAAAAAGACCAGTCTTGGTGTTGAATACTGCAGACTTACTTTATCATATGACCCTCAAATCCAAGAGCAGGACCATTCTGCTGTCACAGCAAAACCCACCCAGACAAGCACCCTGAGGTGAGCTGTATGCTTTGCTAGCTAGTAGAACTCAGGTTATGGGTATGTCACACGTGTCTGCATGTAAGGTATTTTGAGAAACAGTGACATATTACAAATTAATACTGAGGTTACTGAGCCATGCAGTTGTGTGAATCCTTTTATTTCTTTTGCGTAAGCACGTACTCTACAGTCGTCCAAATCATATGTAATAATCTGAAGTTCACCTCAGTCAAAATATAGACACTTGTTGAATCTCCAGTTTACGTGAGTTGCTCAGAAGCAGTGGGATGAGGCCTCGTGTCACTGCGGTGAGTGAATCCTGGTGTCCCTTCCTCTCATGTGGTATGGCACAACGCCCACTGCACTGCAAGGTCATTGACTTCTGCCAAAAGATTGGAGGCCTTGAGTAAAAAAGGCATTACCAGATTTCAGCAACATATGATTAATTTATCCCAGCACAGCCACTTCATTTCCAGTATTTGCCGATGGAACGATTGGTAGCACTGGGAGAAACACCTGCAGCATGTTTAGCATGCTGAAAGTCTTTCTCAAATTAGAGTTTGTAGATAAAAGGGGTGAGAAATAATCTGCTGCTGAGTGGACTGGTGCCCTTCAGCAAAATGCTGAGGTACATGTCTTTGCTGCTTAAGATAACATCTGTATGATATCTGCCCCAGACTTCTGCATTGCTTCCCTGTTCTCCGGATGTTGTAGGTAATTCAGAGATCTCTTCTCTGTAACTTCCAGGTATTGTGGGAGGGTAGCAAACGCATGAAGAACATTACCAGAGATTCACATATCATCTTACCCTTACTTTCTGTAATTCAAAAAGGCATAATAGAAAAGAATTACAGCCAGAAGAAAGCTCATTCAATACTTTTATGAAGTTTACAAGTAATAAAGAAGTTTCAGGCTAGAGGCCGCTGCCCAATTGACTATAAACATTAATTTACATAAAGATTTATAATTTATATAAGCCATATATGTGTATATTATATATGTGAAATTGTGTATATACTTTTCTGTTGACTTTACGTACACCATTCTCCCAATGTTGACTATCTGGGGAAGTAAAGAAGGGTAGAAGACTGAATTTTAAAAAATGCATGCTCTCCTTGCATCTTGCACTCCTCCTCCCCTATTATTTCTGGGCATCTTGCCCTCTTTGTCCACTTGTTTTCGGGCAATCAGCTTCTTTTATGATGCCTACACTGTGGTGGGGTATGACATAAATGGAGGTCCGTGAGCTACTCTATTACAAAGCAACAGAGTGAAAACAAGTCTGACTCTACTCCAAGCCAAATAAAAACTGGATAGACATTATACAACACAAAACTATTTCCTGGACATTAAGACATGTCCAGGAGATGAGGATGTATAAGAAAATTCATACACAGCTCTGAAAAAGTCACCTGGTGCTGTATGAAGTCATCATTACTTGTTTATTTGTTCTAGCATGGCAAGGTACCAGACCCAGGAAGTGTCACTGTGAAAAAACAGATTACGGAATAGAGGCAGTTTGTAAGTATCCCCTCCAAGAAAATGTAGGACACTTATGAGGTCCAGTGAAACCAGAGTAAAGATATAAAATACACGAAAAAAAAGTGTAGTATATGTTCCTAAACTAATAAACACAGCTTTACAATGTGTAGGTATGAACTCCAGGACTAAAGAGGAGCTCAGTTCTGTTTGGCCTTTCTATGATCGAAATAACTAGTTCTCCTAAAGTATGAGATGCTTGTATATTACTAGTAAAACTATTACATGTTCCAGAAGAGTAGGTAAAAACAGTAATTACCTTGTCAGAAATAAAGGTTTCAAAGAAATGAGTGCCAGTATGTATTGATTCTGATGGAAAATATCCAAAATCTACTACTGCAATTGCTACAACAATAGGCAGTTTGGAAGCAAGGCATCATCAGCTTATGACTCATCTGTGTCCTTTGAGAGGTCAGAGTGTGTGGGACAGAACTATCTGTGGGTTTCATTTCTTCTTGGCAGGAATGGAGCCACAGGACATGATCAGCTGATGCAACAACACAAATATCTCCCAGACTATATTAACAATTACATATTACAAAGAGACAATGTCAGAATAGATGAAAACCCACTGAAACCTGTAAGAGGTAGACCATCAAAGCTGGCACACAAATGTCATTGTAACTTTCTGCTTCAGCCTGATTTTCTGTATTTCATTAATATTACAGCACTTTCAAAAAGGAACAGACCAGTGAATAGCTGGACTACAAAACAGACTTTATGATTCTGTTGATATGTTAATGTAGGACATATGCTAATGAAAGCAAAAAAATTATGATGAACATTTACCACTTGTCTAAAAGTATGCAGCTGAAGTGTGGCCTAATGTAACTTAGATGGAGAACATAATTTATACATTTCTTTGGTAAGTGTGAGAACATGATTGATGCTGTCAACTCGGTGACCAAACACACTTTAAAACCTTTTGGCTTCAAGGAACAATTTTGTTAATGGTCCTCCTCAGTACCACTTTGCTGTGTTCCATGAGTCTATCAGGAACCCCCCATTTGAACATAACACATTTTGTATTCTCTAATATTCTTTCACACAATACCTCCCTGGAATGGGAAGACCACAAGTCAAGCAGCAGTGGCTATCTAGTTCCTTTCTTTTCTTCAAATCACTATCTGAAATACAGGAGACTCATATGAAGATACTACAAGCTTGAGAAATAACTTTGGGCAATTAATTTCACAGAATGTTATTGCAATTAGTATCTATGATCTCCTAGTGATAAAGCCACTGGGACTGAGCTAAGCATTTGGCAGCTTTGCTAAGATTATACTGTCATGATTACTATATGATTAATAGATTTACTAAGTGAATAAAAATGCTGAACGTGCTTGAAAACAGCTGTTTTATGTCATCTGTGAAAAATCAGAATGTCTTCTATGAAGCCAAGCCATGAACATTTAGAATTACATACTGGAAAGCATGGTAAGAAGCAATATAGTTATCAAAGATATTCTATTAATGATGTGGTAACACATGCAATAGCAAGGGTTATACTTTTTGATAAGATCGCTGCTGAGAGTTCAAAAGGACCTTCAATGTATTAGTAGCATGTCATATTCTTCCTTAACCTACACAAAAAAATCACATGCACACACAAAATCACTTTTGAGGGAAAGTATTCATTAATATTAAGAATGTCATATAAAGACACAGAACAAAAGAACATTTCTCTGTCTTTGTATTCTAGATGATCCGGGAACTACAAACATTCAAAGGAGATGTGACTATTTGAGAAAAATCGTTGTTATGTAGTTTTGCACATGTTTCATAAGCAGATGATGTAAGCCCACAAGTACAAAAGTAGTGGAAGATTGCAATGTATGCCACATAAACCTTTAGTCTTCAATCTTAATTAGATCCCGCATTTCACTACAGTAATCCTACAACAATGGCAAAGAACTTACTCTTCCTGAATATAAAAAATATACATATTCTTCTGCTGTATGTGCTGAAAATATGTTTCGTAATTCATTAATGACTATACATAAACATTACTCAGTTACCTGCCACTACAGTGATTTCTTTCCAAGACTTTGGTTTAAAATACATCACAGGCTTTCTCTGAGGAAACAGGAAAATGGAAAGAGCCAGGAGAATGGAAGATCTGTTCTTTAAAGTGCAACACTCTAAGAAGCACTGCTTGAGCATGCTGAAATTCTTTGGCATATGTCATTTGTGCAGCAGAACTCTTCAAGGGGAGGGTACTTTGTCCCTTGTGGCCTGTGGTTCTATAGCACTTACAGCAAATTGTCTTCCATAGAATAGGTGAGGAGCTCCAGCTGTCTTATTTAAATGCTTTATGTTGCATTTGTGAATAGTCTCCCTTGCTCTTCTTCAAGCAATTACAATGCTGCTCTAATGGTGATTATCAAATATATTAGGCTAAAAAATGAGAAATAAGTTGCTCCAAAAAGTTACCATGCAATATTATTCTTTTCCATCAGAGATATATTTTAGTGACAAGCTGAGTGGTGCAGTTGACATGCCTGAGAGGTGGGATGCCATCCAGAGGAACCTGGACAAGCTCAAGGAATGGGCCTGTGTGAACCTCATGAAGCTCAATGAGGCCAAGTACAAGGGTCCTGCACCTGGGTCAGGGCAACCCTCAGTATCAGTACAGTCCAGGGGATGAAGGGATGGAGAGCAGCCCTGCCCAGAAGGACTTGGGGGTCCTGGTGGATGAAAAGCTGGACATGAACCAGCGATGTGCGCTCGCAGCCCAGAAGACCAACCATCTCCTGGGCTGCACCCAAAGCCGCGTGGCCAGCAGGGTGAGGGAGGGGATTCTGCCCCTCTGCTCCGCTCTGGGGAGACCCCCCTGCAGTGCTGCGTCCAGCTCTGGAGCCCTCGGCACAGGAGAGACATGGACCTGTTGGAGCGGGTCCAGAGGAGGCCACAGAAATGATCAGGGGGATGCTGAGGAAAGTCTTTCTCTCTCCTCTGAGGACAGGCCGAGAGAGTTGGGGTTGTTCAGCCTGGAGAAGAGAAGGCTCCAGGGAAACCTTATTGCAGGCATCCAGTACGTAAAGGGGGCTTATAAGAAAGATGGGGACAGACTTTTTAGCAGGGCCTGTAGTGATAGGATGAGGGGTAATGGTTTTAAACTAAAAGAGGGCAGATTTAGACTAGATCTAAGGAAGACATTTTTCCTACTGAGGGTGGTGAAACACTGTCCCATGGGTAGATGCCCCATCCCTGGAACCATTCCAGGTCAGGCTGGATGGGGCTCTGAGCCACCTGATCTAGTTGAAGATGTCCCTGCTCATTGCAGGGGGGTTGGACTAGATGAGCTTTAAAAGTCCCTTTCAGCCCAAAGATTCTATCATTCTATGAATCTGTGGTCTTGTATTGAAGCTCCTAAGTAAGAAAACTATCAAGACATCCATGTTGCAAAATTGATGGTAGTGTAAGAGAGGCACAAATAATGTAATAAAGTGTTACATTGTAGGGGGAGGTTGAGCAGAATTGTTGTTTAATTTTCAGTTTCTCTCTTGAAAATAACTCTAAAGACTTTTATTATATAGACAATAAGAGATGAGAAGAATTTAGGCAGGGCATGGAACTGAATAGAGCAGCCATCATTAACTGTGTTAAGGGAAAATATTTAGGACAAAGACAAGTAAAACCAAATTCTAACAAGGAAATATAGTAGACAAGTATCATAAACTGCTAGTTGTTCAGCTTAAGAACAAAACTTTTTTGAGTATGGATGGAAAGAATCAGTCATGCTCCAGCTTTTTGAGGAATTACAGATTTATCCTCCCTCTAAGAACCATGTATCTATTTTCAACATGTGTGGTTCATTAACTGGTTTTGGTCTGTGCATCTGACTGCTCAGAATGGGGAACAGTGAAAAAAATTCCCTGCTGCTATTGACCTATGACCATAACAAAACCAGTGTAGAGTCCCTGTTTGGAGCAGTCATTCCACACAGACACACCTGTAGCATGAGCTAGGAATAGACTAGCTGGCTAGTCTGGAAGGAATAGACTTCCTGCTAGGAAGCAGGATATCTGGAGTAACAACCTCAGGACAAACCTCTATAGAGAAAACCTGCATGTTGGAAAGGTGATAGAGCCCTTTACCTAGCAAGTCTCAGGAATACGTATGTAATGCTAACAGTAGGATTTCCAGCCTCAGGCTTGCTCCTTATGCCTTTGATCCCTTTACAAAGGGAGGGAAACACAAACCTGCTGCTGCTTTCAGTTCCAGCCCAGGGACCGTGAGGCTAGTGAGGGATAGAGATGGAGCAGTTTTAGCCTTTCAAACTGTTGTTTCTGTCTGGCATCAGTTCTAGGTCCAGTGTCATGAGGAGGGTTCTGTGGGAAAGCAAAGCCATGGTGTGGAACGGTCCCTACAGGGCCATTGGTTGTCCTTATTCACTCCGGGATGATGATATGATGAGCTCAAAATTCTCTCACTCTGACCTTGACTTCCTTCCTCCCTTTGTTACTCAATCTATAGCTACTGAAACTCCGCCTTCCCAAACCTCTCAGTATCCTGTCTTCCCACAGCCGCAGTGTCCATACTATTCCTCCTTTTCCCCTTACAGTCTTGCTTTCCCCCTAAGATGTTTCAATACCTTTCCCACTAACAAATCTGTTTGCAGCAACACTGAGTTGTCCCCACCACACACTCTCACTGATGATAAGTGGAATACATGTCAACCCATCTTCTCTTCAGACAGTGCTTTCCCCAGCTCTTCCTATGTTTCGGTTTTAGAGATGCCTGCCTTTCTCCAGTTTCCTTTTGCACTCCTCCCACACTCACTTCCTATCACTCCCCTCAACCTTCTCACAACATTCGTGTCTGGTATTTTTGCTTTGTTCAACGGACTAGACAAACTAGGGACTGGAGCAAGCTCTGTCTCTATTTAGCATATTTTACTTTTTGCAGAGACATCTGGAAGAGAAATTTAGAGAGGTTGGCCCAAATTCTCAGTTAGTGCAAAACAATGTTGTTTCACTGAAATCACTAGCATGCATTCATTTATACCTCTTCAGGAACAGGTCTTTCTTTTCAGGAAAAGTATCCTCTTACTCTTATCCCATTTCTCTTTTATAATTAACATAGAGCAAAAGAAGTCAGGAAGACAGACATATTCCTTTCCAAGAACCTAATTTACTTTTCCATGTCTATTCCTAAAGTGCAACACCAACTCACAAAGCAATCTATTTTTTTACACATTTGAGTCACACTAAGACAGTAAACATGGCCTATTGGCCACTACCACTGTAGCTGTATAAGAGGAAATAGAAAAAAATACACTTTAAATAAACACTAGAATTCCTTTCATGATATTTGGCAGTGGGGACTGACTGGATTAGAGAACATCATGATCATCAACCTTTTATTTTGAGCAGCCTTCACATTCTGGGTTGCCATATGTTTTGTTTCCCCAACTCCTTGCAAAAATTGTCAGTCACTATGGCACCTTCCTTCCACTGGCTGAAGCTTAAACTGAAGCATGTGGCCTCCTCCACAGTAGTGACTGTTCAGTTTTGGGCCCCTCACTACAAGAAGGATGTTGAAGTGCTCGAGTGTGTCCAAAGAAGGGCAAGGAAGCTGGTGAGGGGTCTGGAGCACAAGTCTTATGAAGAGCAGCTGAGGGAACTGGGGTTGTTCAGTCTGGAGAAGAGGAGGCTGAGGGGAAACCTCACCACTCACTACAACTACCTGAAAGGGGGTTGTGGTGAGGTGGGTGTTGGTCTCTTCTCCCAAGTAACTGGCGATAGGATGAGAGGAAATGGCCTCAAGTTGCTCCAGGGGAGGTTTAGATTGGATATTAGGAAAAATTTCTTGACTGAGAGAGTGGTCAAGCATTGGAACAGGCTGCCCAGGGAGGTGGTGGTGTCACCATCACTGGAGGTGTTCAAAAAACATGTAGACGTGATACTTCAGGACGTAGTTTAGTGGGCATGGTGGTGTTGGGTTAATGGTTGGCCTTGATGATCTTAAAGGTCTTTTCCAACCTTAATGATTCTGTGATTCTGTGACTCCATGTGTTTTCTATGGATCTTCTGGCAAAAAAACAGTTTCAATTGAGCATGAGTAAAGAAAATACTATTAGAGACATCTTTATGAACTTCTAGTGCATTCTCAGCATGAAGAGAGTCTTTCAGTGATATCCAACTTCTATGCACAAGTAGAAAATACACACAGTCTGAGGAAAAAGACCAACAACTTATTATTTTTCTGAATTACTTAACGTACTTAAGTATTATTTTAGAAAACTTTTGAAAAACATTCTATCTTTGTAAGACCTGGTACTAGCCATCAAAAAATTTTGTTTCTGGATATAAGGATATAAGATTGTTGCCTTTAAAATTTTACTTTTTTTTTTTTTTTCTAGCTTTTCTCTTTTTTTTGTTTTTAATTTTATCTCCCTTCTGATGGTACTGGAAATGATTGGAATCGGCACCCAAATTTTTATGAGACTAAATACTCAGGTTTGTTGTTAATATTGCCAAAATCTTGGTACGGATGCTTAAGACCCCTGAATTCCATGGGAAATTCTGCCACTGACTGATATAACTTGAGAAAACGAAACATGAGGGAAGGGGAAAGTCTAGTAAATCCCATTGCTTAAAAGAAGGATGGATGCAATTAAATATTGATCAATTTTCCATTACACTAGTAGCTAACAGGATGACTAATTGTGTTGTAATGTTTTTTGTACTCCCTCCTGCTTGTTTTCTTGCCTGGTGCTTAGAATGCAAACTCTTCTGGTCCGTGGAGGCAGGACTCCTCTGACCACCTCAAAGTGTCTGCATTACAGATATTCACATCTGAGTTAATTCCAAGTCAATTCCAAGGCACTTCTAGGACATGATTCATCTCATTTTGATTTGATGTCTAAAATAGGTCACGTGAATCATTCTCTGGAAACAGCTGGAAACACTCCTCCATTGACTAGCTGAGATGTGGGTGTCTCTAGCTCGGTGAGATTTATACTAATCAGACTCCTACGTCTTGTGCAGGGCCAGATCCAGAATCAGACCCCCTAAGTTACTGGTTAATCAGTATCAGACATTAGTTATGAGGGTTATACGTTACTCCTAAAAAGTTTAGTCTTATTTTAATGCTTAAAGCACTGGGTCAGTATTTCTTTCAGATACAGGTCGTATTAGGTCGTGTCTATAGTCTCCAGGGTTTTTGCTGACCACAGACAGCAAAACTCTGCTTATAACTGTTATAAATGATTTAGTCCCAAACAGGATTCCAATTCAAATTTACAATTTATTAAGCGTATAGAGGCAAACAAACAGCGCTGGGTGCGCCGGCAGTCTCTGCTCCACCAAGACGCACGCGGTACACTTCCTGTTCCTGGTTTATATCCTGTCCGTTAATACATATTCATGAACAGGCGTGTCTTCTTCGGCGCATGCCCTCTTCTCCTTCTAGAATCTTCCTCAGCGTGATCCTGTTCGCCAATACATATTCATGAACAGGGGTGTCTTCTAATACATATTAATGAACAGGCATATCTTCAGCGCATGCCCTCTTCTCCTGCTAGAGTCTTCTCGAATCTTCCTCGGCGTGCCCCCAGGATGACCCCAAACCCTATGCATGCACTTTCTTTACACAATACTATGCGGTCAGTGGTCAAACTGGTTTGAGCTGATATACCAGCAAAGTAGTTTAACTTTCTCCTGTAAAATACCCCTTTTTATGGTGCAGGAGAAATCCATAAAAGTACAGAAGATTACACTTCATCACACGAATCAGATGAACATATTTCACATAACTATAAAGGAGTTAGGAAGAGATTCCAGATCTCCTCATTATCGGACCAGTTCATTGTCCATAGGACTGTGCTCTCTTATTCCTGCCTAAGAAGACCCCATTTCAGCTAAAATTTCTGCTAACTGCAACATTACTACTGCAAGCCAGCCATCTCTCTTCAAGCTTAAATCTAAAGATACCATGCAGTCTCTATGAAGCCACATGATTGCAGTCTGACTAGATAATACATGGACACATCTTTGTGCATGCGTGCATTTGTTACATGCTCAGCCTTGTAATGTGAACCTTGCAGGTCAAGGGAGGGGATTCTGCCCCTCTACTGCACTCGGGGGAGACCCCCCTGCAGTGCTGCGTCCAGCTCTGGAGCCCTCAGCACAGGAAAGACATGGACCTGTTGGAGCGGGGCCAGAGGAGACCACAAAAATGCTCAGAGGGCTGGAACAGCTCTGCTGTGAGGCCAGGCTGGGAGAGCTGGGGTTGTTCAGCCTGGAGAAGAGAAGGCTCTGGGGAGACTTTATAGCAGCCTGCCAGGACTTAAAGGGGACTTATAAGAAAGATGGGGACAGACTTTTTAGCAGGGCCTGTAGCAATAGGACAAAGGGTAATCGTTTTAAACTAAAAGAGGGCAGATTTAGGCTAGATATAAAGAAGAAATTTTTTACAATAAGGGTAATGAACCACTTGCACAGGTTGCCCAGGGAGGTGGTAGATGCCCCATCTCTGGAATCATTCCAGGTCAGGTTGGACAGGGCTCTGAGCAACCTGACCCAGTTGAAGATGTTCCTACCCATGGCATGGCGGTTGGACTAGATAATCTTTAGAGGCCCTTTCCAACCCAAACTATTCTGTGATTCTATGATTCTATGAATGTGAAAAGCTTTGTCCCCATTGAAAGAAAAAACAATTTTCAGGATGTATGATTCTTTCTGTGGTGAATTTTCTCTTTCTATTTCTTGTCATACCCAGGCAGAAAAAGAGCTAAAAAAATATCAGAAGCAGATTGCCTGAGAACCAGGCTAACAAAATTGTCATGTTATTTTAATAGTATGGGGAAACACAAGTTTTTCAGCAGAAAATGACAGAAGTGCAATTAAGAAGGAAAGTGCTTAATCTTCCCATTACATAAAATTTTCATGTTTTATTTCCTCCTTTAATTTAAAGGACTGAACCATGATGTCATGATAAAAGTAGAGAATCTTTTAAAAAATGATCATATTGAATTTTTTATTCACCACGTGTCCTGAATGAAGAAAAAAAGAGATTATACTGCACATCTACAAAAATAATGAAAAATGCTCTCAACCTGCATGCTGTGATTGCATGGGAACCATTACCCAACTGACCACAACTCACGGTAGTGTCCCAATTTAGGGTGCGGTGGTGTGACTGGACACAGTTCCACAAGTCAGCTGGCCAAGGCCTGGAGATTGCAGGAAATTGGAAATTGGAGTTGGAAGACTGGATAGTCTGACTGACTGTGTGAGCCATCCAATCCCTAGAAAGGTATTCTGGTGACTTCTGTAAGTTACAAATATTTGTAGGTATCTCATCCTATAAAAGCTATGAGCACTCTTGAACAGTGAACTTACTTTATGCAAGCTGCCTAAATTAATTGCGTTCTTCAGCTGCTAAAGGTATTGCACTGAAGGTACCATGACAGCAATATTTCTGATGTGCTAATGAATGTTCCCCACAGTGCTGCTGATATTACTATCCTCATTTGTTTTGGTAAAATGCAACAGAGAAATGAAGTAGGATGCAGCTCCAGAGGCAGAGTTCTAAATGTATGTGTCTAGAGATGAGCTAAGAGTCTGAACTCCCCCGACAATCGAAGAAGCTCAGAGCGCAGTGAAGCCCACCCTACAGCAGGCATCACTAAATTGCTCGGTAGCCTACATTCACTGTACTGTTCAGTCATTGATCATTATTATTAGTTCATTCATTGGTTATAATGGGAACCTAGACACTTAAAGCTGTTCAGTTATTTCAAAACAGGTGTCTAGGGCCATCTGAGATGACGTTTGACCTCCAGCTGCTTTGGCAGAATACATGGGTCCTGTACACCAATTCTGTGCTAATGTGCCAGGTGCCCCAGAGGATCTCAGATGGACAAGATTCCTACCTGTGAGCAGAAGGATCAGGCCTAACAGAGGCAGCCAGGGCATGTCATTTGGGGTTTGGTTTCTGCTTCCAGCTGCCTGAAAATAAATCACTGCAAACTGATGTATTTGTTTATAGGAGGAGGCTCCTCTTTCTGTTAGGAAGAAATTTAGCTCCCTACAACTAATAGCATTTGAAATGCTGTTAAGTCTTCTGCTTAAGTGCTGGTTCCAAGCCTTCTCCAGCCTTGGGTGGCTGCACCAGGCACCCTGTCACAGCTTAAATGACATTAGATGACTCTGTGTTGGCAATTGGATCAAGCCTTTCTTGTTAACTAAGACACCAGTTTGTCCTTTTTATTGATAAGCATTCTGGCAATCACATATTGTGTTTGCTTATGTCCAGGTCCCTGAGGTTCTGCTGCACTTTACATGCTCATTAAATACGGTTTTATTTTTCTACTCTAAATATTAAATAATAACTCATTTGAATTGGTGGCGGTTTTAAGCAGAGGCATTTCAATCAGAAGCAGCAACCCTGCACGTTCATTTTTATTTTCTCTGGCTGATGCAGAGCTGGCTTAGCAGAACAAAAGTAATGCTTTCCTGTTTGTGCGATGTTGGTGTGGCATCCTGGGCATGGGGTATTGGGGTCTCAGGAGAAGCTAAGTACAGGGAGTAACTGCATTTTGTCCAGAAGTGGAGTTACACCCATTGGCTAGATGTGTATGACACACTCTCCACATGCCTTACGTGCATGCTTTCGTTGGTGATGGGGCAAACATGACTCACTGCTGTGTGGGTTGGCTATCAGCTCAGCTGAGCCTTCTAACTTCAATGTAGCTTCTTAATTGACTCTGACAAGTCCATATCTATCTTTTATATAATATTTTATAATGCCCTAAGGTCAAAATAAAGTTCAGCTCCTCTTGCTTAACCTGCTTTTACAGAACACTAAAAAAATGGACTAAACCAGCTGGAACTAAGTATTATTTAGGTGAATGTACTGTAAAGTAACATCTTGTTTCTTTGCTGACAAACAAACTCTGTAACAAATGAAATAACAAACTCTGTAAATATCAGAAAACCTGCATTGCTTGTTAGGGAATGTAAAGCTGGTCAAATGTTATTCCCTGAGTGGATGGCAGGTGCTTTTTTTACCGGCTGGTGAAGTCACCGTGAATATGCATGTGAAACAACCAAAGCTGATGGTCACTGTTCTGTAGGGCAGAGTTGCCTTTATGTTATGGAGTCCTGTGGCTATAAAGAATGCTAATGCTTAGCATTAGGGAGCAAACAAGTAGATAATGATTTTAAAATAAAATCTTCTTTATTAATACGACACTGCTCAGGAGTTGGACAAACTACGTAACTAGAAGCATTGTTTACCAGGAGCTCCTTTAATTTCTATTGCTCTGTTCCTCAGCTGACAGGAGAAAGCTGATTATCAGAGTTTTCATGAGTACTCTGTCTTTATACTGAATTACAGGAAATACTGAACTTCACAGATGGAACATTATGAAAGTAATAACCAGAGAATGCTAAGGATGTCAGATGCCCAGGCTCTTGAGATGTTGTTCATCTATCTAACTTTACCCATTTTGGTCTTAAGTGTCTCATTCAGGCTAGTCATCCAGTCATCTATTACCCATGGGGAAAGAGAATGACCCAAGTGGTACCTCACAGTTGATTAATCTCTCCTTAGACATCTCTTTTAGAATAGGATGAATGACCCTCTGAAGATGGAAGTCTTTCTCTTACTAGCTTAGTCTGAGGCTTAGCTTTTAGATTACTGAAGTCAGAGAAAATGACTCCCATACTTAGTTTTTATTTTGAGGAAGCAGGTTCTAGCTTTTTTTTCCCATGTTTATGCAATGACTGGCCACCAGTTTTGACAAGCAGGCCATGGTTTATGGTAGAAACTCTTAAGTGCTGCTGAAACACCCGCCCCTGCAATTTTAAAAAAGTCTTATTAATTTCCTTGGGGATTATTACAGTTCAGTTCTTTGGGTTGATGTTAAGTACTGTCTAACCCAAAATGAGGATGTAGATAGATGATCAGAAAGATAAAAGGTTAGAAATGTTTTAAAAAACTGAAATACTGAAGATGCATATATGTTATTTGCTGCAACATCGACAGATAGATAGATAAGTAGATAGATAATGGAGAATAGAAGAGGCAATCTGTGTGTTATCCATGCATACTTATCATATGTTTCAGTTGGTGCAGCTCAAAAATGAAACTACATATTTTAAAAATAGTGTGGTAACATCAGAAAATTGCATTTGAAGAAAATGAAGCCCAAATTAAATTCAGTGAGACCACAGTGACTTTTAACTTTGAATGAGGAGAAGGAAACAGATCTGCTTTCCGGGAGTCTCCCGGTGGCTTAGTTGAAGGCTAATATGGTGCCATGCAGGCACCAAAATCATAAAGGTTCTTTATTATGACTGTGCAGCTAAAGCACTAGCAAGCTTGAGACTGTGGCTGATAAATAGCTAGATTATAACAGAGTTGCCTGCAGCCCATTAAAGAACCAATAAAAGACTGAAGTCTGACACAAGGTTTCTGCAGTCTGACATAGACGAGGTGGTGAAGACTGGGAGATATCCAGACCAGGTGTTAACAGATAACTAGTAAGAACTGACCATGAGGATCTTGCATGTATATGTAGCCTGGGGCTAAAGATATTCCCCCATTAAAAATTGTGTGATGAAAGATGATAAGAGAAGATGGAAAATGCATGAGTACAGGGAGTAATTTAAGTGGCTGGGAATGTGCCAAAGATCATGTAAAATATTGCACTGCCATTAGTGGGAGGTGAGAAGATGACCACAGGAGCTAGAACAAACGCAACAGACCAGTTAGAAAGGGCAAACATGGGGGCGGAGTGGCAAGGAGAGGAGGTGGTAGGGCTTTTAGTTAAGCAGAGGGGAATTGCACAGCCAAAAAAGTGAACAACCGTGTGCACTGGAGAGTTTATCAGTCTTGGGGCTTGCTGTACCATCCCATCTGTACATCACCATCTGTGCAGCTTAGGTGGTCTAATTCTGCTAAGAGCCAGCGTGACAAAACAGTATGGGAAGGAGCATGGAGAGGGACATGAGAGGGTTGGCGATACTAGTGAGTCAGTGGGAGATACACCTGCTGGTGGTGGTACATATCTGTGTGGTTCTGGCTTTTAGTTCCCATGAGGAAATTACAGGTTTCAGCTGCAGGATAAGAAGCAGATGGGGGAATGGGGATTCGTGGCTACTTCTTAGGCCCCTTAAGTGGTTTACTCAGGGCTCCTAACATGCCTGCAGGCCTGTGAGATGCTGTGCTGACACCAGTGAGGAGTATGAGACAGGCTCAGAAACCTTCCTGCTTAGAGCCACCACCCCGATCAGGACCTCAAACAACAGAGCACCCAGTACCATAATTCCATATACGATACATATGAAAATTACATAATTCATTGCACAAACTGTTCTGGTTTTTGTGTTTGTTTTTTGTTTGCTTGTTTGTTTGTTACAATAACTGTATCAAAAGGGTGTGAAGACAAATCAGTGCTAGATGACGACTCTTGCTAAGGAAGCTCCTTTAATATGAAGCTGACTACACCTAGCTAACTGCTCCTTCTTGGGGCAAAAATTTTGCTTTTGGTTAAAACTTACCATTTCCCCTATTTAATTTAACAGAGTCCTAATAACAGATAGAGATTTAACACTCTCTCAGAAAACCTTATTATATGGACTGTTTTGTAACACAGTCTGTCTCTCCACAGTGGTGGACACAAAATATCTGTAATTTGAATATCTGATGTCTTAATACTGTCTTTGGAAGAATTTTAAACCTCAGGTTGACGGCAATCATCCTTCCCATCAGGCAATAAAAGAACTGTTCTGCTTTTTAATACATCTGGTAACCAAACATTAAAAATTCCCTCCCAGCCAAGCTGTGAGGCCCAGGAGAACATGAGAGTAGTCAATCCAAGGGGTATTTAAAATAATCAGATGACTGTATGAGACAAGAAGACTTGCGTGGGCTGGCAAGTTTAATAAGCACTGCAATATTTAGTAAGTCTCCATGCTTAATATCAGTTTCTTTACTGGAATAAGATACCCAGAAAACTCTGTCATTACTCTGAAGTACACATTTATTTTAGTCTACTTCCACCCAATTGTGTGTTCTACTCTGAGTGCTCCAGAAACCCACTCTGTTACAACATGCCTCTTTCTGAAGATTTCTGATCATTGCATGTTCAACAATTTCACCCTGGCGGCTTATGGTCTACTACAATACCAAAGCTGTTTCCAAACCTGACAGGAATTAGTGTGACTTTAAATTGCTTTTTTATACATATCATCAAATATGCCTATATGGCTCTGACTATTTACAGTTCTTAAAAAATCCAACAAATGTCCTTGCACTTTTCTACCGATTTTAAATATACATTAAGTTAACATCTGTCCATCAAAATATAAGACAAGTCTTCACCTCAACTTATTCTGAAGTGTAACTTCAGTGTGACTATAGCAGGTAAGAGAAAAAAGCAACAAATCTTGGAGTTGCTTTTCCCTACCCTTCATACAGGATGTAAACTTACACATATTCTCCATCTTGAAAGAATTAAAAAGTTAAGGAGTAACTTGCAGTATGTGTGTAGTTTGCAGAATAAATACTTTGAAAGAGGAATGTCTGTGCCCACCCCAAAATCTGATATAAATCATTAAAAATAAAATTTGCATTAACCTTACAACATCTCTTTGTGTCTTCAGCTATTTAGGCACTTCTTGGAAACAAGGCCGACTCAGTGATGGAGAAAATAAATACTAGTAGCTCTGACAGTGATTTCAATAATTAAATTTTGCCCAAACTCCATCCAGAAGTACAACACTGGTGGATTATAAGTACAGCCCTGCACTTGTAATTATAAAATGAAAATTAGTGTTAGGTAATTTTATTAGAGCATCAAAACAGCAATGTCAGAGATTACCCTAAGCAGTCCCTACATGTTGCTGTCCAGGAATGGTTAGTGACACGAATATGTGTCTCACTCTTTCATTCATGATGTGATTGTGATAAATGCTTGGTTTCTTTACTCTATTGTCTGCTGTAAAAAGGCATACTTCAGACTTAAGTGAGTTACTGAGGATTTTCTGAGCAGCATGACAGTGAAAGAAATAGCAGAGACTAAGTAAAAATTTTAAAAATATGTTCACAGCCAGGACTATGCACCAACCATTCATCACGTGCAAGAGGGCAAATTGTCCCTTGTAGCATTCACTGTCCCCACTTATCCAGTGCTGGCTAGTGTCACAGACAGGATGATGGACTTCCCAGCATGTTCATTCCCATGAGCCTGATTTACTGGGGATCTCAGGTCATCGTTTCTATCCTCCTTCCTCACTTTGATTCCTCAAGGCAGGGACGGAGCTAGTGTAACTAGCCTTGGAGCTAGTGGTAATGAAGAAAAAGGAAGAACGTGGCTAATTTTATATCTTAACTGGCTTTAGAACACAGAGCAAAAACAACTGGTTTGCAACAATGAAGGTCAAGGTAGGATCTGACATTTCATATGTAGCCTTTTCTACTTATTGCCACTATTAACACTCAAAATCTTGTTTATGAGCAAAGAGGAAGCACAGCTTATATAAATATATGTATATCCAATAATTTATTTTTATCACACTTGAAAACTTATCATTCTAATCATTGTTAGTCCAGATAGAATTATTACAGAAAAAGAAATAATAATAATGCAGTTGCATGTGAATCTACATTTGGGTCTACAAGACACAGAATCTACACATGGTAGCCTTTACATCTCTTCATGTCTGTAACTCAAAGTTACATAATGTTCTAAAAATGTTCTGCAGGAAGGAAGGAAAAGGAATGATGTAAAACTTGCTGCCAAAAATGACACGGTAAAATCATATAAGTTTCAATTCTGTAGGAAAGCAAAAAAATTCTCTATCAAAATTATGCTGTCTCCCTAAGCAGGAGCAGCTGCTTGTCATCAGTGGTGAGAGGAAAGTGTCCTCAATTGCCCTCTGAGGAGGATCCCTGGACATCCCCTTTCTTCAGAGATGAGATGGGACAGGCACACAGAGCCATACAGACAACTTTCATCTCCTTGTGCCTCTCTTAAAAAGAAAATGTGCCCGGTTACCCATCCCATGCCCTGATCACTTTCCCTCATCTCCAGCCTGAACTCCAACTTACCTCTATCTAATCTGCTTTACTTGCCTCATCTTTCAAGCAGGGCATCCTACGCTCCTACCATAAACCTCATTCCCCTCTCTCCCCAAAGAGTTGTGATCTCTGCCCCAGTTGGAGAGAAAGCTGCTGCCCACCAGTGCCCCACAGCAGCTGCCTGGGTGCAGACGCTTCCCTAGCAGCTTTCCAGGGATGGGGCTCCCTTCCTACCATTCTGTAGGAATTCCTTTCTGTGTCATTTGAAGCTTGGATGAAGCCCCGGATATCCCTTTTAGCCATTACTACTGGTATTCAGACATAACCTGCTTTGTCATCACCTTCTATGTACCCTCTCATACCTGTGTGGGCCTATCACACTGTTGGCTTTAAGAGGAGACCATGAGGCAATGGGAGAGGCCATATGATGTCCTGGTTCGGTTGTAATTTGCTTATACAGACTCCCTGGTACTCAAGCAGTTTGTCAGATTGCATTTTTGGAAATGCAGTATATTTCAAATAAATAACAATTTTAAAACTAGCACCACAGAGGAAAGTTTCCAGTAGAGGATAATATCCATGGGATGCAATAAATGGAGTTAAATACGTATTTTTTTATTTAAAATTGCTCTGAAATTCATGGAAGGAATGTAGATTATAGGGTACCAGTTTTATAAAGACAAAATTGTGAGAAAATTTTGTGCTGAAGAAAAGAAAAAGAAATTTTAATCCCTGTAAAAACAATGTAAATAAGTGATACAGTGTGTCACCCTTATACCCCGTGACTGCTAATCTTTCCCCGGCATCTGGGGTGTTTCATAGACCCCTGTGAGCAGTAAAACCAGATATTAATGCTGTGGACTTAATTATCCTTCTTAGTCAATCAGGCCTGTGTCCTGGAATTTCTGAGTGATACTTTTTCCCAGATAAGATAGCATTTTCTCTGTTCTCTTCCAATTTGGACCCATTCAAAATTATCCTTTTTCACTGCTCAGAACGTCAGTTGAATCAGTCCAGTCCTCAGGGTTTCATAGATCAACTCACAGCTGGTATAAACCTAGAAGCTTGTTCTGTTTATGAATAAGTTTCGGTGCAACAAATGTCTACAACAACAGCAGACTAAACCAGGGACTAAAAATGTCTCTTCTGCTGCCACATTCATACTGGTATGAACTGAGTGCAATAAACAAAACATCCACCTCACGCTAACAAGTTAATATCTGTCAGCTGAGCCAAAGTAACTCACTACAATTAGCATTGTGGTACAAACCCAGATTCAAACAGATCAGCTTAAACTGCAACACAATTGAGCATCTGTCCACATCTCAGCTACCCTGTGATCCAGCCATGCTGTGTGTCATTCAAATTACTTGAATTCAGGTACACAAGTTTATTACGCTGAAGCTTCTTTCAGTATAGTAATGGGTTCTGCTATTTTATTTAAATACCTAAGTGTTGGACTCAGGTGAATACCATGGCATCTGAGTATCTTTATCAGTATGCTTCTATATGGAAAGAAGCAATAAAGCAAACAAACATCCTTTTTTTCATTACCCAATTATTTTAAAAACCAAGAAGACAGGTAAATAAAATTTTGAATATATTATTTTTAAATGTAATGATTTTCGTCCATTCTCAAGGTTTTGGAGTGCTCAAATTAGACAGCACCTGGATATCTTATCTCCATGACTGTTTCTAGTTTGGAAAACTGTAAAATCAAAGCAGCAAAATGAAGTTGTGTGACATATTAATCCCATCACTCAGGTACTTTGGGTCTATTTATGCCACTCTATTCATGCAAGTTGATCCTGCCCAGGAGCACATACTGAAGGAATCATAGAATCATAGAACAGTTTGGATTGGAAGGGACCTTAGAGGTCATCTAGTTCCAACCCCCCTGCCATGGGCAGGGATATCTTTCACTAGACCAGGTAGCTCAAATCCTCATCCAATCTGGTACTTCCCTGGAGGGGGCAGCCACATCTCCTCTGGGAAACTCGTTCCAGTGCCTCACCACCCTCACAGCAAGGAATTTCTTCCTACTATCTAACCTAAATCTACCACCTCTCGTCCTATCACTATACTCCCTCATAAATAGTCCTTCCCCATCTTTCCTGTAGGCCCCCTTTAAGTCCTGGAAGTCTCCCCAGAACCTTCTCTTCTCCAGGCTGAACAATCGCAGCGCTCTCAGCCTGTCCTCACAGGAGAGGTGTTCCACGCCTCTGACCATTTTTGTGGCCTCCTCTGGACCCGCTCCAACAGATCCATGTCTTTCCTGTGCTGAGGGCTCCAGAGCTGGACTCAGCACTGCAAGGGAGATCTCCCCAGAGCGGAGTAGAGGGGCAGAATCTCCTCCCTTGACCTGCTGGCCACGCTGCTTTGGATGCAGCCCAGGATACTGTTGCCTGCGAGCACACATTGCCAGCTCATGTCCAGCTTTTCATCCACCAGTATCCCTGCAGGGTAGCTCTCAATCCACTCATCGCCCATCCTGTATCCATGTCTCAGATTGCCCTGACCCATGTGCAGGACCTTGCACTTGGTCTTATTGAACTTCATAAAATTCACATGGGCTCACCTCTCTAGCCTATCAAGATCCCTGTGGATGGCATCCCTTCCCTCTAGAGTACCAACCACACCACTCAGCTTGGTGTCATCCATAGTCTTGCTGGAGCACTGAATATCAGCCAGTCCCAGAGATGGGCTTTGGGGACATGGTTGCAGGGCAAATGGCAAAGAACCATAAGAGATTGCACCTACACAAGCACACACATATGCAATATGGTTGGAAAAGGGGCTTTGGAGTCCATGTCTGAATATGAAGGAGGGAAAAGGTACCCACTGAGGTGGGTACAGTGCGTGCAATGGATACAATTCTTGGGAGACAGCAATGGTGATGGCCTTGTTAAAGACAATTTTTAACTGTTAAGCTACTGGTTGCACTTTAACAGCAAGAGTCCCGAGTCAGGCCAAGCCACCCTCATATAGGCAAAGAGGAGGCTGGTCACTTCCAGGTGGGTGTTTGAGGAAAGGCCTCGGGAGCTTTTGCCCTAGTGAAAAACCTGCTGCCCCCCCAGAAGAAAGACTTGCCAGAGGAAAGGAGGAAAGGATGGACTAAGCATGGTACAAACGTGCTAGATGCAATAGTTCCCCTCAGAGTTTTTCAGCGTGTGGTGTGGTAGAAGCTCAAATTTTTCTTTTCATGCATATTTTACTGCAAAATCTTCCATTTCATCAGAACTGCACAGGAAGCTTTATGCACAGTCTATGAGATTCCCTGTTAAGGGATAATTTTCTTCACAAAATGTAATGACACAGTGTATTTTATAGCCTCTGCTCACCCTTATTCTTAAACAGACCTCTTTCC